>NW_026853710.1:0-73362 GCF_026571515.1 Ruditapes philippinarum | reverse complement strand
TATCAAAGATTTCACCAGAATTTTTAATTGACCAAAGAGATGTTTGCCTGTGTTTTCATAGAACTTTATCACAATATCTAATTACATGTGTTTTAAATGGCAGTCAAACAAGACGTCAATAAAATAGAAAGTTTACTTGTAGTGCAAGATGTAGAATTAGCAATGAATCCGGCTTTTGTAAGGTTTTTATATGTAATTTAGGAATCCAATACATAATAGGAAGTTTGAGTTCTTTTTCATTAATTTGGACTTTAAGATTAGAAATATTAGTAATATGATTGTTTACAATGTCTTTTTCGGAGGCAGAGGTTTTAGAATACGCATTAGTACTATTTAGTTCCTTATGCAAAACGTTAATGTAATGGATTCGTCATACAATTATAATATTATTTATATTCGAACTATACTCTTTTAACTTTTCGGCATTTTCTAGTTTGGTGGTTCCAATATTCCTACTTGAATAATGTTGAATCACCCTTAGGATATGTTGCCTGCTTTTTAGTCCCCTACCGGTTTAACCGGAGGGGACTTTAGGTTTACCCTCCGTCCGTCCGTCCGTCTGTCTGTCTGTCAGTCCGTCCACAAAACTAGATCCCACGATAACGAAAAAAGTACTGAAAATATTTTAATGAAACTTGATATATGCATAGATGGCAGTATGGAGATTATGCATGACTTTTTCTTTTCTTCCTTTGTTGAAAATTCTGGTTGCTATGGCAACAAATAGTCTGAAAATATGGCAAATTTAACACATAAACTGGATCCAGTGATAACTCAAAAAGTACTGAAAATATTTTTATGAAACTTGAAATATGGGTAGATGGCAGTCTGGAGATTAGGCATTTGATTTTTCTTTTCTTCCTATGTTGAAAATTCTGGTTGCTATGGCAACAAATAGCATGAATTTCAAGATTTCTGATGTAAATTTTTCAGCTTTTTCACTTTAAGTTCTTTATTTACTTCAAACTTTAAATTTAAGTTTCTGGTCATCAACCACATCATATGTGACAAGGTTTACAACTCTAGCACTAAAATGATCAGTATTACCTCCCTTGAACTTAGAATTTTTATGGAAAAAAATGTTGTCTTTTTTAAATAACTTCTTTATTTCCTAATGTATCTACTTCAAACTTCATGTATATGTTTCTTATTATCACTCAACATTTTTTAGAAGGTTAAATACTCTATCAAGACTATTTTCAGAATTATGTCCCCCTTGAACTTAGATTTTTTTCGAGAAATTGGTATTTTTCACTCCAACTTCTTCATTCCTTATTTACTTTAAAATCCCACATCGTAATAGTATGACAAGGTTATATAAACATAATTTCCGTACTAGGCAGGGAAACATTACTGTGATATAGACAAACTTAGAACTCAAAAGATTTAAGTTCATTCATGTCATTCATTCACTGGTAAAATTGAATGGCCAATGGCCCATCAGAATGTTGTTGGGGTTCTAACCGGTAGGGGACTTATGGATTGCTTGCAATACTATGATAACTGCTTGTTATCTTATCTGTGATACGCAGGCTTCATAACCTCTGATCCCCTTTCAAAATTCCATTTTATTTAGTTCCGCCCATTGTTTTCTCGTTTAGGGCACACGCTTTTTATTACCTAGGGACCGTACGCTGCTTTTCATGGAATGGCACGGAAGTGTCACATTGAAGGTTCCATGATAACCGCCGTATGAACACTGTCGCTCTGGAAAAACAGTCTAAGTGTAGATAAAATATTTACGTTATGTAAAATGCGTGTTACTGTTACCTGCTTTAAACAGCTTTTGAAAGAGTTAGAGCAGTTGACATGTCGGGATTTAGTTAAAAGCTGTAGTATAACCGTATTAGAAACGCAATTTGCCATGTTGGTGACTTTAGTTTACAACCACTTCGACTGTCGGGGGGGGGGGGGACCAATTGACAAAAACAAAATTACTTTGAAGGGTCAGAAATTATCATTCGGAACATACAAAAATGGTTACCTCGACGGACAGACTGGGTGTAGTCATAGCCCCAAAGATGGGATGCAAGCTATGTCAGCGCAAACGAAACAAAAGAGAAATAAAACAATATATGCATTATTGTCAAATACACACCGCATTTCCCTTTGTATGGAGCCCAATATTGGGTTAATAGTATTTGACCTAGCTATATATATATAGCATTATGATGAAAGTTACAGAAATAATTGTGTTCAGAGGATAATTAAAAAATACTAAATACTAAAAAAATACTAATGCTTATCACTTGAAGAAATAATTATAAAAGGCTATATAAAAAAGAATTATGTCACACATACAAATTCACGCCTAATTTTCACTTGTATGGAGCTCAATTTATGGGTGGAACTATTTGGCTTAACAAAATTTGAAAGTTTCATAAATTACTTAATTTTTTTTCTTAAGATTTATATTGTTTAATAATGTATACATGTATAGTTACTGAAATGTGTCTATCGCAGTAAGTGCATTGCTCTGAAATACACACCTCATTTCCTGTAGATTTAATGCCCCATGGTAGTATCGAATAGACAATTTTTTGGCAGTCTAAAAAAATAACTTCACAACTATGTCATTAATTAATGTTTATACATCTTTATTCGTGTCTTTTATACATTTTTCTTTACAAAGTCAATGCTTTACCATCTTTTTGCATGTTTTAACTTACTAAACTTACTAAATTATGATCTTATTCCTTCGTGGCTTTGTCCAGTACAGGTAGGCGCGTCCAAAACTTTTTCGTGTTACAACATTAATATTGGACGATGAAACCGTGTAGTGTAAGTAGCTTGTATCACCACAGAACTTCTATCCAACTAAAGAATTAAGTAAAATGTAACCTCTTATAACTGAAATAAATGAAAGGAATGCAACGCATTTCCGCCGCCTTTGACGCATTTTACAGAATTTTATGAATAGAACAATAATTGGTTAAAAACAAGTGAGTCTACGCAATACAGAAAAACATGTACATACATTTTATGGAGGGCGATCGTTGCCAAAATTCCAGACATGTAATGTGTTCCTTTTGAAAACTACTTTTGAAAATGCGGACATGTATGTCTAGCATTTTTGATTGTATTCGTGCACAGAAAATGTTATGCCTCTTAATCCAATCTTTTAATTGAAGGCAACCGCTTTTAAATAACAAGTTTACATGTAAATCTTAACAACTGACCTAACATGGAGAACAACAACAAATTTACAAGTTCGTATCTTCCATTGCATATAATACATAAGCATGTTTACACACTTTTAGATATCTAATCTGTACCTGAAAAATACAAATGAAATGTAAAAATCGAAATACAGAAATTATAATTTAATAAAAACGTGTTTGCAGTCGTAGAACTACAACAGTACGTTTTGCACAGTAACATGTTTAAAATGACAAAAGTAGATTCACAAAGTTAAACGATTTTAAGTCATGCATGACGCCCCGCCCCTCTCTGAGTATTTACGATCTTTTATTAAGGAAATGTACGGACAGGTATAATACCCGTCGCCTCTCTCCTATTTCTCTATCAAATAAAGTGAAGGAAAACACGGCGTCCATTCTAAACTTTGTTTTTTTATTTCTATAAAAAGTCAAATATTTTTGGTATCAAATGAAAGATTACTCCATGCGCTTCTATGAGTGCCTCGGAAATAAAAATGAATTAAATAGATGTATTGAAATTTTTTGTTTCAAAATTTAATCATTTTTTTTCCTCTAAAAATAACACTCTCAGAATTGGTAAGAAAAACACGGCGTTCCCTCCAACCTTTTTTTTATTTCGTAATCAATTTTGATAAATTTTGGATTGAAATAAAAGTGTGCTTTCAATACGATTTATGATATATGATTTATATAATACCTTAAAAAAAATAAAAAATGAATTAAATCAAAAAATGAATTAACTTTTCGTTAAAAAGTTTATCAATGTTATTTCTGTAAAATAGAGAAAATAAGAATTCCTCTAAAGAACGCTCAAAACGATAAAATTGAGAATATGACAGGCTCAGTTTGAATGAGCCTGTTCATGGACGGTAATGAAAAGAGCAAGTTCCCGTCCATGCCCCCTAGCACCGGCTTAATGAACGCCATCTTGTTTATCATATTTTAAGCAAAATTCAACATGAACTGGTACAATTTTGAATTTTGAAACATCCGCAGATGTGTTCATATGGCGATTATCATGGAACCTTCAATGTGACACGTAAGTGCCATACTATGAAAAACGGCATATGGTCCCTAAGTAAAAAAACAAAACACACTGAAATTCAGTAAGAGAAACATGGCGCCCCTACTTACTTTTTTCATTTGTTGGTCAGTTTTTGATAATTTAAGGGGCCTAATTATTTATTTATGGGCCTAATATTCAATTATTTATTCGTTTTCTGTTAGTTCCTTATCAGTTTCTAATTATTTATTCTTAGGTAGTGGTTTGCCTGCCCGTGCTCTGCCCTGTGCCCTTTCCTGTTTTTGTTTGGGGTCCTCTTGGGGTCCTTGCCGCTGGCTCTTTTTGCTGGGTCGGGTGGGGGCTGCCTCCATTGAACGCCGCCTTTCCTTGATGATCTTGTTTATCATATTTTTTGATAATTTTAGACTCAAGTAAAAGAATCCTTTATGAACTTTCTAGTGATGCCTTAAAAATGAAAATTAATTACGTAGAAGTATTAAAGTTTTTGTTTCAAACTTATCGTTGTTTATTTTTTCACTCTTAAAACCACACTCATATATTCGGGAAAAAAATTACATCGCTTCCTTCAGATACTTTATTCAAAAATGAATATTGAATGACAGTGAAGACGTAGCTTTGAACAAGTATATTAAAAATCTGGAAACAAAGTGATCCCTCGAAAGCATAAATCACAACAAAATTACATAAGAATTGCAGACTCGGTTTTATTGAGTCTGTACATGAGGGAAAATGAACAAGTGCAACATCCCTCACGCCCCTAGCACCGGCTTGAACGGTACTCAATTCTCAACACTTAATAGCGCTGGCATCAATGATCCCGAAGGACCAGAAAAATATAACAACACTGAAGTGAAGTACGGGACAACTTTTTACAGCTGTCACACGGCACTTGACACCTGCTGTTGTGAAGTATAAAGATCTGGAAACAAAATGATCCCTCGGAAGCATTAATCACAACAAAATTACATAAGAATTGCAGACTCGGTTTGATTGAGTCTGTACATGAGGAATAATGAACAAGTGCAAAAAGTTTTTATTCATACTGAAAATACCTTATTAAAGATTGTACATATGTGCTACGAATAAGAATTTTCTTGATTTCGGAAGGGAAATCTCGGTGGCCGCTTTAAAATCCTATTTTTGCAAATACTTGCATAGTTTTTGTTGAAAATGAAATTTGTTTAAATACATTTTTCAATGATACCAATCAGATTATCAATAAAATTTCTCCCTTGAAGTTGGTCATAGTTTCCCCTAAAAATTTCCTAATCGCCTATGTTTCTCAGGAATATATGATAAACAAGATCAACGCTCAATGAACGCAACCCCACATGACCCAGCAACAAGAACAAGTGGCAAGGAGCCCAGGCGGACCCCAAACAAAACACAGGACAGGGCACTAGGCAGAGCAGGCTCATCACTAAAATAATAAATAATTTGTAACTGATAAGAACACGATGTTAAATAATAAGTTAATGCATAAGTTATCTTCATCATAAATGATAAAATCAGCAATTTTAAAGTGATATTGTTAAAGACAAAACTTTTGTAACAAATGTAACAACTATATGTTATGAAAAATGCCGTATTTTGTCCTTCAGTTTTATTTAGAAATATGGGAGAGACGCTGTTTTCACTGCGGTATACCGTACCCCGGATATTGCTCAATATTATGAGGACTTTCATCCCATTTCGCGACTTTGAACGGGGAACGAAGGTAAGTTCAGCGACGATATTTCCCAAACTAATGGTTATTTCATTTATCTCAACGGGTTTTATATATGTAGAGGTATATTTGTAGCTCTAAAAGATATAAAAGTATTACAGGTATTTGTAAAATTGATTAAACTACCCCTTAACGATCCGCTGCTCACTAGAAAATACTGACCGCGATACTGTAGAATCGTTAGAAATTATTATATTACCAATATAAAAAAAAATTGAATCGAGCAATTTTTTTATTCACATTCCAAGTATACTTTGTCCAAATTTCAGGAAAAAAGTGTGAAAGTACAAAAAGATATAGGCCAAAAAAGATACAAGAAAGTGTACCGAGTATTGATTTTAAGTGTACAGAGTATTGCAAAATAGCCCATCTTTAGTGTACAGTGTATTGCAAAACAGAATGAGCACATTAGTATGGAAAATCGATATTTTTGTCTAATTTTTACGTCTGTTTATCGATTCGTTTATTGGCCAGAGAGCTTATGCCGTCCAAGCATGTCGGTATTGTCTTAACCTTTTACTGCATGAGCATATTGCGAAAAATGGCTGTTTTCATTGAATTAAGCCTCTGGTTCAAGTTCAAACTGCTGTGAAATTATAAAATAATGCTTCAATACTGATCAAAATGGGTACAAATGTTGGCTGGACCATAGCCTGTGCAATAGCATGCTCAATTTTAGATTTCCAGTTACCATGGCAACGGGGGGACGTCTCAAAATTGCCAAAATCTCCATTTTACGTTGTTTTTTCCCATCAAAACCGATTTCAAGGTGCAGCAACTTCTCAATTGATTGAGATAAAGCCTAAGGCATTTCGGCGTTGATTACACGGTACCTTTAAATCGACCTGAGGCCATTTTAGCCCCCCCCCCCCACAAGTCCCAAACCTTCTCGACGACTAGAGGGACTACTGCCCCACTTCAAACCCCCAAACAGAAGGGGACACATCCCCGCCTGTGACACCCCCTTGATGTACCTTTTTATTGGGGTGGCGCCAAAAAGTGATCATGCACTCTTTTGAACAACATTTCTGAAACGAAAAAAAACAACAGAGTTGTGGGCCTAAATAGCGCATGTTTTACACTATTTGAGGCCTCAAAAGGGATGGGGTATAAAGCCTTCAAAACACGGGTTTATGTGGTAAAAGGTTATAAGGAACATAACCTTTTAATTGCATCTGCTGCTCTTTACCATAATCTTATCAAAATCCATTATTCGGTTTTATTGAGCTGTACCCGCTCGGCAGTCATACGGTAACTCATTGCTAATAAAGTAACAAATTTCACGTGCAGATAGTCTGGCGTTTCTAGAATGCAGGTGCAAAATGACCGAAAGTTACCCTTATATGGATTTTTGGCATAGTAGATTAGATATTGGCACACTTGCTCAATACCGTCTAATATTGACAATCTTGAGGCAGCATTAATACATTTTGGATGCATGTTTTTAATATTTAAAGTAAGATATGCAATAATTATTAACAAATTCTGGAAAGGTTGATCCTTGGAAAGCAACGAGAACTTTGTAAACACAAAAAATTGCTGAGTTCGTTCGACTGAGATTTTTCATAAGCAGGAATGAAAATCTGGATTATTACTGATGTTTCCAGTAAAGTACCCCCGAACTCTGCATTTTCTGCACATATAGTGTAAATTAGTATACACAATAGGAAATATTTAAGATTAAATGTGGTAAATACTCTGTGTTTACACCTTGCATTTACTCTATATTGATAACCAATACTCGTTACACTAAAAGCAATACTCGTGACACCGGCGGGCAACTCCAACGCAATACTCGGTACACTGACATGTGTATTTATTCTCAAAATGCACTGTCATCTGAGGTTCTATTGTTGATTTAACATTTACAACATAAAAATTATCATCATTATCACATTTCACTCGATTCAAGTTTTTCTTTTAAGGAAGTATATGCACAAAAACATCTAATTTGACTGATACGAGCTCATTTATCACGTGAGCAAAGAGACGAATTTTACCTCCTAATTACATTTCAAAGCTATATCTCAACATTTTTGGGTTTTCAGTAACTAGAGAAATTATCGAAGTATTTGTTTTTCTATAAAATTTATATCAAACCAATTCAAAATGACTAAATATCGTCATTGCACTTACCTTCTTTCCTCGTTCAAAGTCGCGAAATGGGATGAAAGTCCTCATAATATCGAGCAATATCCGGGGTACGGTATACCGCAGTGGTTTTATACCTGTCCGCAATAGAAGTTCGTAAATACTCCGAGAGGGGCGGGGCGTTATGCTTGACTTAAAATGGTTTAACTTTGTAAATCTACTTTTGTCATTTTAAACATGTTATCGGTTAACGTACTCTTGTAGTTCTACAACTGGTAACACGTTTTCTTAAACTCTATTTTCTGTATTTAAGATTTACATTTCATTTGTATATTTCATATCTATAAGTGTGCAAACATGCATATGTATTGCATGCAATGGAAGATACGAACTTGTAAATTTCTTGTCGTTTTAGATGTTAGGTCAGTTGTTGCGATATATATGTAAACTTTTAAAGTTTATTAAAAGATTGAATTAAGAGGCATATTATGTGCTATGCACGGGTACAATAAAAAATGGTAGGCATACAAGTTCGCATTTTCAAAAGTCATTTTAAAAAGGAACACTTTACATGTCTGGAATTTTGGCAACGAACGCCCTCCATAACATTTAGCTGACATCTTCATTGTATGTTCGTAGCTTTTCAGTAAGTTCAACTTTTCAAAATCATGTTATAGAGAAAATTCGTTAATCTATTTAATACAAAAGCGGCTATATTTGTCTATATATTTTTTCACTTATAGAAACATGTCAGACCCCTGTGGTATAATAAACATCAAATAAAAAATAAGAAAATACAATTTTATTCCGTATCATCTAAAATTCACACTAATGATTATTTAAACACGACATTTTACATAAAATAAAATCTCATGCAACTTTCGTTTTACTCAAATTGTTTTTTTTTGTTTGTTTTGGGTTTTACGTCACGTCGACACAGTGTAGGTCATATCGCGACGTTCCAGCTTTACTGGTGGAGGAAGACCTCAGGTGCCCTTCCGTGCATTATTTCAGGCACGAAAGGGCACCTGAGTAGAACCACCGACGTTCCGTAAGCTAGCTGGATAGCTTCCTCACATGAAAAAATCCAAAGTCCCTGTCTGGATTCGAACCCACAGCGGTGAGGGGCAAGTGGTTTGAAGTCAACAACCTTTACCACACTCAAATTGGTAAAATCTCAGATGTAAAATGTATTAATTCTTGGTAGAGCTATTAAACTTGCTTTAATATATATTAACTGTGTAAAGATTGTGTTGCACGAGACTTTCGTGCATCAACTCGCTTGAGTAAGCGAATTAGAAAATAATTGATGTATACTGCATGCATGTTGGCACATCATTTTGTGTATATGACTGTGTTCATGTATATAATGGGTCATACTCGGAAACATGAAAATTGAATGCTACAAACATCTGATCATTCAAGAGGCTACCTATGGGGTATTTGCAAAATATAATAAGTAAAGCATTAACATTGTACATTTCTAGCACAAAAATACATTATTTCTATTTCTTTGAAATATTATTTTACACCATCTTCTACATGTGATCTTCAACTTACTCTTTTGCATATGAATGTGAAATTTACAATTTAAATTTTCTTGAGTATTTTATCTATCGGACGAAGATTTCCTTTTTTGTGTTTTAGTAAATTATTATTGCGTCATTCATTAAATTAAATAAAGTGTAATATATGTAATATATGACAAACATTTATGCTAAAAGAAAATTCTCTTTACATTATAAAAGCATTTCTGCACTCTACGGGCATTGAAATGAACTTTATTTTAGTTGTTGTCTCTTGCGAAGTTCAATTTCAAATCAACAGTAGAAAGTTCATTATTTTTTCCAGGAGCACAATATTTTTCTTCTTTGAGCGTTAAATGTCATAAACCTGGTCATATTACTGTCTTTTTGTAACATGTTCTCTTTCGTAAATGCTGACCACGCCATTTTACTTGAGGAACTGAACAAAAGTTGGTATTTCTTATAGATTGAAGATGGCTGTGAAGTACTGTATATATCGTTCTCTTCAATGTTCGTTTAGTTCAAAAGTTAACAGGTTGTGAAGTTAGGCTGAGTCACATTTTGAAACTGTCATCCCTCCTCGTTTGAAAAATCTTACATCCAAGGGAATCTGAAAAAAAATAAAATGAGAGGGACACTATAATATCGTATAAATACCTATGTTACTACATAAAGAAAAAAAATCTAGGGTAATTCAGTGCCAGTATGGCAAGATCGAGGCCATTATGCAATTTCGGTTGCCTTGCTAATCGGCATTATTGTTCCATAATGGGCGAGTGAATGAGTTGCAAAATGACGTTATCAACTCTCAGTGCTGTCGTTGAATGAACTGTAGTCACTTGCACGCAAAAATTAGATGACATAATCAATCGCAATAATCAAAGCTTAACATTGAAGATTTATAAACGCAAGAAAAAATCATAACTGTACCCGAGACAAAACATGACCCTTAGACCAAAAGTGACTTCAGATTGACGGTAGAAAAATAATCAGGGGCTTTTACAGCTAGATTTGTGACTTGACATCCGATCCGCTCTTAAAAGCACACAGGATCTTAAGAAAAAAACTGGCACTAAACGTTATTCTAACTTAAAAATTATGAAGATCATTTATCAATATAAACAACAATAAAACAACATATTCCATATTTATTTTGTGTTATCATGTTTTCTAAGTTAATCGGAGGGTTATACTGAATGGCAAATACTTTTTTACATTTACAATTTGTCCGTTTTTTAGAGAGCAATCGCAACTACTCGGCCCTTTCCGCCAGTCTTCGGATAAGGACCTTGAACACAATAGTATGAATACACAGAACGGATGCGGTATTTCGGTCTAACTTCTTGCCATTATCAGAATATCGCATAATGGTGAGCGGCAACCAAGTATTAACCTTTAAATGATTGCAATTTTATTTTTTCTCCAGTTGGTAAAATCCTCGATGTAAATTTATGTATACTGTATGTGTGTAAGTCCATCATTTTGTGTAACTGGTATAGTTTGTGTATATGACTGTGTTCATGTATTACTATGTAATTGGTAATACTCCAAAACACAAAAATTTCATGCTACAAATATGTGATTATTTAAAAGGCTACCTACGGGGTATTTGTAAGAAAGAGTTAAAATTTGTATTTTTAAAACAGTAAAATTGAAGAAAAATACATATTTTTTATTTCTTTGAATTTATCTTATTAACTATTCATTATTTATATACATTTTCGATTTGTTTGCTAATCCATGGGTAAAGACACACTACACACATTTATGCTGAAAAGAAAACTAATTACATTTAAAAGCCTTTCTGTACTCTACGGGCAGTGAAGTGAATTTTATCCTAGTTGTTCTCTTGTGAAGTTCATTTTTAAAAAAACAGTAAAAAATTCATTTTTTTTCCAGCAGCACAATATTTTTCCCTTCTTTGAGCGTTCGTTAAATTGCCGCCTGGTCTTTTCACTGTCTTTTTATGAAAAGTCCTCTTTTACATATCTTAACAACATTAACGCCGTTTAACTTAAGGAACTGAACAAGAGTTGATATCTTGAAGCAGATTGAAGATGGCTGTGAAGTACTGTTTATATTTCTTTCCAATGTTAAACAAAAAGTACGTTTAATTCGAATGCTAAGAAGCCATGAAGTTAAGCTGTGTTACATTTTGAAACTGTCACTCCTCCTCGTCCGAAAAATCGTACATCCCCGGAATTCTGAAGAAAGGACATTATAATATTGTTATGATATGAAGTGATTTATTTTTGGCAAATGTGTGGTAATCCCTCATATCACTTTTTAATTTATTAAAAGCGATTATTGTTTCGAAAATCATTTTAAAAACCATTGTTTTTTTTATAATTTTGAATATAAATAAAGAATGAAATAGAAAATTATCTAAAAAATAATATAAATTTACTTGAGTATCTTATGTATCGGACGAAGATGTATTTACATTTTTAATGTTTTAGTAAATTATCTATTCATTACATTAAATAAAGTGTGATATATGTTTTCGATTTGTTTGCTAATCCATGGGTAAAGACATATCAGTCAGACATTTATGCTGAAAAGAAAACTAATTACATTAAAAATAACATTTCTGTAGACCATGGGCACTAAAATGAACTTTATCCTCGTTGTAGTCTCTTGGGAAGTTCATATCTAAATCAACAGTAGAAAGTTCATTATTTTATTCCAGCAGCACGAAGTTGTATTCTTTGATCGTAAATGTGTGTCTGGTCATTTCACTGTCTTTTGTGAAACGTCCTTTTTGTCATATCTTAACAACGTGAACGCTGGCCACGCCGTTTTGCTTGAAGAACTGAACAAGAGTTGTTATTTTGTTATAGATTGAAGATGGCTGTGAAGTACTGTTTATATCGTTCTCTTCAATGTTTAACCAAAGTACGTTTAGTTCAAAAGTTAACAGGTTGTGAAGTTAAGCTGTGTCACATTTTGAAACTGTCACCCCTCCTCGTCCGAACGATCGTACATCCCCGGGATCTGAAAATAAAAAAGTTAGAAAGGACACCATAATATTGTATTAATACCTATGTTACTTATATAGTATCAAACTCTAGGGTATTTCAGATTACTTGTAAATGATTGTGTTTTGTTAAGAATTATGTGTGTTTAGATGTTATTTATAATCAGTGTTTGGTAATTTGTCATTCCTGTTGCAAAAAATTGTTTTAAAATTGGGATTTTCCTCATGTCATGTATTTTGAATTGTTTCTCCCTAACCCCGCCCTATAATTAATAATTAGGAGTATAAAGTTTATTACTATGTCACGCATGAAGCTGAATTTTTTATCTTGAAAAAATGTTAAAGCGAAATTTCAATCGAATTTTTATAGCACTCTTGTACGAACGTAGTAATTCTTTCCATTTATATAGCTTCAAACTATATGAGAAGCAACATGTATGCTTTGTGATGGTCACTGCATGTTTGCTCAAACACTTGTGCTCTTGGAGATTAGAACCCTTTACTTAGACCTTATTCCTGGTTCCAACAATACTTTAAAAACAGCCTTAACCGCATTCATTTCTATGTGACATGGCCTTTTATTTGCATGAAATAAAGAAACGAAAAAATACTATATAAAACATAAATGTACAGACTATTTTGCAACTACATATCAGGTGCGGTCAAGCAATGCATAAAGGTAGCAATACAAAATTACCGTTAGTAACATAAGTTACCAATAAAAAGACTTCTTGGCAATTAAGTCTGATTCTTGGCAATTTAGTCTGAACTGATTTTATTTTTTTTAAATATTTTACTAAGTCTGTTTTGAAGCCATGTTGTCGACATATACCCCGTTTTCATATCTTGAGTGGCTCTTCACAAAATTTTATTTTTCTAATAAGATTTGGTTCCTTATGGAGAAGAAGTTTTTTTTTCTAACACAATTCTTCTGAAGATGAACTTTTTTCGCAGTAAAGCCAATAAAGGGGGCTTAGGTATTGATTTTTTCAATAGATGTTCGTAAAATAATGTTGGCTGTTGTCGTAATAACACTTTCTTTACTTTTGTAGTTGTAATTCACCCTCCAGTTTCTCGCTTAAACTTGGCTGTTGTCAAAAACGATGATGCAATTTTTTAATTTTATGTGTGTCTATTGGGACTGTTCCCATCGTTTTGAGCCGTCAGACATTCAATGAAAAAAAAACTGTCAGCTGGTCTTATCTGTGATATGCAGGCTTCATCACCTCTGATCCCCTTTCTAAATTCCATTTTATTTAGTCGCCCATGTTTACCGACGGCTTTCTATTACTGGGGAGCATTACGCCGCTTTCCATTGGACATGTCACGGATACTTGTCCATGTTGAAGGTTCATGATACACCGCCCGGTTTGAGACACATCTGGCGGGATCTTTCTAACATTAAAAAAATATTATCATATTCATGTCTTAAATGTGAATTCTGCTTAAGCCGGTGCTAGGGGGCGTGGACGGTAGTTTGCACTTTACAGTACCGTCCATGAACAGGCTCAATCAAACCGAGCCTGCAACATTTTCAATTATATTGTGTTGGACTTATTTTAGGGATTCTTATTTTTTCTCTATTTTGAATAAAGTCTTTGGCTCATATAGTAAGCTAAAACGTTTTCAGCAAATGATACTGGAGATATGAAAATTAAATTTCTTGCTTTGTATATACTTTCAATTGCCCCCACCAGACAGTTCTGTTTCTTGTAGTCATTTTTGTTGCATTTAGCTATTGACATAACACATGTTTAAAGACAGGGTGTCTTCTTCTGAACAATTCAAGTACATTTAAATTATCCGGGTTCAGGTACTCATTTGAAATTTTAAGTGACTCCTCATACACACTATCTGATTTTTTTCCCGAGGACAGCAGCTATGATTATTAAATTTTTATTCTAAACTTGCCATTTCTATATGTTTGTTATGCTCCCCCAGGCATAGCTAGTCAGTAATTGACCGTTCCGTCCGTCTGTTCCGTGACGAGGTTAACTAGAGTCGGCAAGTTGGATTTTTCTTGAAGCTCTACCTGTACCAATGAAATCAGTTTACAAATTATTTATCATTATTGATTAAACGTGTCATTGCCCTGTCCTTTTTTATGTTTGGGGGTCCGCTTCCTGGCTCCTTGCATTGGTTCTTGTTGCTAGGCCGTCATATTGGGGGCTTTGCGTTCAGTTGAACGGCCGTGCCCCTTTCCTTGTTGACTCTTGGTTTTTCACTATCTCTTAGTTAGACAGCCATTACCTAATAAAACGTCTACAAAGTATCCGAATGATCTCGCAGGAGTCTACCATAACTCATGGCTTTCTCATATTTACCCAGAGTTTCAATGTTCGTTCTATCTTTCTTCCTAAGTCTTCATCCTATTTTTCATTTTGCATAGATTCATACTCAGACTAGGCAATAGAAACAGATCTTGAATTAAAAGGCTACCCTACTAAATATGTCTCAGCCTTGGTCCAACAACAAGAAGGGTGTGTTTAAACTTATTTATTCTTGAGTGTTATAATGAATTTTTCTCTTCCCCGTAACATTAATTATTAACCTAAATGGCCTATTAGTGCAAATAAATTTTAACAACTAATATCTAATTACTGATATCCAATAAAAATCAACGTGATATTGCGTGAAAGACTTCTACATCTTTTACTATTAATAAATTCATTTGAAAATCAAATTGTTCTCTCAGCATTTTCAGCCTTATCACATAAATGTAGCGAAGTATGTTCCCTTTTTCCAACTCTATTGAGCACTAAGGAGAGTAGTAGTATAGGCCAGCTCGTCTAGGTTTCTAGCCAAATCAATCGTATTCTTGAGTCTGATTTATGGTGTATCTTAAAATATTCTGATAAACCTCATTATATTGAGCCTTACATTCCTTAACTCGATCGGAAGGACATGATCCTCCTTTCAAATCATATCTTACCAAGTATTTGACAATTCTAAGAATCTTGGGCAAATAATATACTTACAGTATGTTTCTTGATGATATTGAATTTCCTCTTTATTATACTTTTTTGGCTTGGAAGTAAGGCGAACCGCGTAATCAAATTCCATGGTGCATAAAGGCTACCAAAGAAACTATCAGTTTCCTACTCTTTGTTTACATAAAACTCACATAATCATAGGCTCGATCGTTTTAACATCATGAACATCCATAACACAAATGAAACTAACCATTACCATTCGGCTCATTAATAATAAACAACGCACTTTGATTTGTTACTTAGTGATATGAATATCTGTCTGACTATTCAATCAACCTAACTCCAATGTTCTCCTAAATGGGGTGAAGAGTGCCACCGTCCTATTGGTGTGTAGGTAAGTTGCAATGTAAGGGCTGCCTCCCTGACTTACTAATAAATTCTCGGATGAGTCAAAAGCCTAGTTCTTAACATATTTATATACGTTAACCTTCTTCAACTCTGTCGAAGTGTCACCAATTATAGTATTTTATTTAAATTTAAGGAATTGCCAGTTACTAGATTATGTATTATAAAATACCTTTACATATTCTTTAACACACTTTTCCAATAATTAGATCTTGATGTTATTTTCATTTACCTAGTATTTCCAATATCAAAAATTTTTTACAGAAAAAAATAGAAACAATGCAATAACTTTACTTGTAATTTTGATGGATAACAACTTATCTCCTAGGTCAAGGCTCACTGCCAAATGCTATTATTAAATAATTTTTACACCTCTCTCGCTCATACAGCCTTTATTTAAGTTGACAGACTATTTTATGTTTGGTAGGAGAATAAAATAAGATACATATACAGCAATTCTCCCTAAGGGAAAGCCCAAAAACGGTGCAAATTGTATAAAATGTTAGGTGCAGTTGCTCGTTTGATTGAGCCTGTCATCATGGACGATACTGAGAAAGTGCAATGTTACTCCGTTCACGCCCCCTAGCACCTCGGGCTTAAGCAGATTCAACATTTAAACGTTGCAAAACTTGCAGTGGATTCATCCTTTTAGAATTGGTGCGAGTAGGAGATAAGTGGTGCTTCTCAATGGTCAGCATTGTTCTCGCCTAAAAAAAATAGATATTTTACACAGCTTTTTGCCCTTATACAGCCTTGTATTTCTTGAACAGACTGTAGTTCTATATTTTGTTAAGAGGAATACAAGAAGTATTATCATGGTAATATTTCTATACTTTTGGAAGTAGGTTAGGGTGCGAGTAATTTTGGTTCTCGAAGGTACACCAGTGGCTCAAAATAGATTTTCTTTTAACACATCTGCTAGGTATCCTCAATTTAACAGGCCTTTTATTTATACCCATTTTGACAAGATGTTATTTTATATATTCGGATAGGAATAGACGCTAACTTGCATTGATAACATTAACGACAACTTCACAAGTCAGAGCAATGACTTAGCAACTTATATTTTTCACAATTACAAAATGCCGATGACTTTGTCAAGCTTTTTATTAACCGTGTTTACAATTTTTTGGCCAATTTTTTTATGTGCCATAATCTAGATTTCAAAGTGAAATGGCTAAACAATTGTTTGAATATGCTACTGACAAGGAATCTGAGCTGGGGGGCATTGTTGTTGTTTACCAACACAGTCATGTGTATTACACTATGTCCTCTGCATATTTAAATCATTAAAGTTTTCTATTTCCCACTCTCGCTAGAATAGAATTACTATCATTTAAATCCACCGAGAATATTAATTGCAAGAATTTAAAAAATTTGCACGACCGAGAATTTGTTATATTTGTATCATTATATTCACTTCTCCATAACGTACAAGAATATACGCCCAAGCGCGCAGGCATACACTCTGGAGGCTGTATACAAATCTATCAATGTCTAGATATAATAAAAAAAGGTATCAGGCCTTATGGGTCACTTCTCGACTCCGCGCTTATCGGACAGCCGTTTATCACCAGGAGACAAAGCGTTTTTATTGTTTTACTAAGATATATAGACTATGAGATCGAGTATAATGAGCTCCAATATATAATGCCTAATATTGTTTAAGTTGGAAAGTGTCAACATTCAGTGAAAGAAACAACACAAACATTGTCCTGAGAAGCAAAAGATATTTGTCTCAAAAATGTTTATGGTTAAAATATGGGATAAAACTACATGATCTAAACAAGGAAAAGGCTCGGCGTTCTCTATGTAACGCAACTCTCCCCCATATGAATACCTCAACAATCACAAGCAAAACTGGACAATGGAGTTCGTCAAGGTAGCTCCGGAGCGGACCCCCAAACAAACAAACAGTGAACCAGGGCATAAGAGACCTGTACGTCTGCCGTGTCTATCAGGCTTCTCGGCGAACAGAGGTATGCTCAAAATTCTAATGTCAATACATAATTATTGTATCATTATACCAATTGCAATTATAACATTATGAGCACTCGGTATACAGGAACTGTCTCAGAGAGTAAACATGCATAACTCATACAATGAACTTTGTGACAAACCTGATACGACAAAGACAAATTGCCGCTCATGCGCACTAGTGATATTAGTATAATTGTTTTAATATGTATTTGAGAAACAAGTATATTGACATTATCGAAAAGATGTTCAAAGCATACACAAAGGTGGTTGGATTTAGTGCACGTTTCCTCTAGGTCCAGGACAGCACTATTTAGTATGTACTCAACTTCATTTCAGCCTTTTCATTTCTTTCTCAAACTTCTAATCTTTCAAATGCGAAGGAAACTACTTAATGTGAATAAGTATTTTGTACTGGGACCGGTATATCTCCAGACTATTATAGTTTCGTAAGGTTGAGTGATTCGGATGGTGTCAAGCATTAACATTTTGAAATCATTCCAATATTTTCGCATATGAATTACAGCATATGTCTAACAATTTAAAACCTTTTTCTCATTTATGTCCTATCTGTATTTCTGGCCATTGGTCGCATAATGAGAGGCATCTCAGCAATCAAAATAGTTATTAACTCTCTCATTATAAGCACTAGAGCAATACATTAGTTCATTAGCAATTCAATGTTCCATGTTTGTTATGTACTGCAATACATTGAGAATTAAAATGCAAAATCTCGTGATTCAAAGTGTATGCATAATCATTTATCGTTAAATCATACACAGTGGATGGCTAATGTTTCAATACTATCAAATGGATATCCAGAACATCACATTTTCATAGAGCATCAACGAGCAGATAAATGATTGTCACTTTGGGAGAAACCAACAGAGGTAATGGGTTGATACCCCGCGTTTTAAACATGTCCAATCGAGGAAGAAACCTAAATTAACTCATTCAAATTCATCATTATAATGATTCTTCTATGTCACTTATACTTATTGGCCAAACGACAAACGGGTCGAATAAAGACATACGTATAAACATAATACGGCTGAACAAAACGTCACAACATAACAAAACGAATACCTATTTAATCGAACATAAATGTCTTTTTTAAATTGTTATAATATATGTTTAAATCTATTGGTGCTCAGGACATAGTAAACATATGAACGAACATACATCAATTATATATCTATGATACATTCCAGTCACATAGATTATATAATATTTCCAATCAGATATATAATGGGTTTAGATTTCAAGTTACTAAACAGTCATCAAAATAATTTAATTTCTGGCAAAAACCTATATAAGAGTAACAGCAATTTCTCATATTTACACAGGATATTAAAAGTGAATTTATTAACTTAGGAATAGCAATAGAGTTTGTTGTGTGATGGATATTTCCCACATTTAGATTTGATGCTTTGGAATAGCATAAAGATGCGACATAAAATTTTTACAAAATTCTCTGATGCTCAGTAAATAGTACTCTCTTATGTCTAAAGTACAATTAGTTTTTGAAATGTTGTATAGGAAAGAATCATGCCAACTATGTAACTTAATCATTTGAAATCAAAATATATAATATTTACTATAATTACTTTAAATTAAACATACTTAAACGCGCACAGTTTGGAAATAGAATTTGTTTTTATATATAAATATTAGTATATAATATCTAATGGTTCTTAAAATACGCATGACTCAAAACAATAATCTTACATAAAATTAAGATAGTGTGTTTTGAGTGAGCTCTAGAAGTGTTTGCATTTATCTACCATTTCTGAAAGTATGGATAAATGATTATCAAGTTATGGCTTCGATACCAATTAATACTGTAGGTATAAATTGAAACATCTGTCTTATCTTTATTTCAATATAGATAATCAAACCGTATGAAATAAATACATTACTTCATCTTCGGTATATAATAAGATACTATATTATTATACACTGTAAAATATATTGACAAGTTCTCAAACATATGTCCTTACCATCTGTTCCGAACGTACTTGAACATACAATCAATAAAAATTAAATTTCGTATGAATCCACGTGAATGAAATATAACATTTACGCGTAAAAAATCCCATAAATCAATACATTATTATAGGATTACAATCTTTGAAAATACAGATACTTCAGTTGGACACTATCAAAAATTTATCACTTCGTTCATAAGGCAAATACTTCATTTAATCCGAGGCTTTAGAGACATTTTAGAGTGAATAAGCAATATTTTGCGCTTGCTTATGTATATAGATAAAAGTTGCCTGCTGATCTATTTGCAAACATTTTTGTAAAGTGGAAAACAATTAGTTACCGTACAGAATATTAACACAACTTAAACGTTATAATAGTTATAACATGTACTGATTGTCCAGATAATACTCTATTGTCTGTTTTCCTTAGTAAATGTATGCAATGTTGACACAGCTTAGAAACGTGTTTCATATTCCCAATACGTAGATACGATTTGTTTTTTAAGTAGAAGCACAGAGCAGTCCGTATTCATCTTTTAAATTAACCCCTAATGGAATCACTTTATGTGTCCATATACTACCGGTATATCAATTTTATACGGATGCCTTTAAATACAATTTTGTCATCATGTCGTCCCTTCGACTCAAACAGTAGTTTTACGGTAGATTTTCTCAATATAACAAATTCGCCCTGTTTCTTATATCTCTTGAAGGTCTCGGTCAGCTTAATATTGTGTAAAATATGATAAACAAGATCAACAAGGAAAGGTGGCGTTCAATGAACGCAACCCCCACACGACCCAGCAATACTTTTGGTACATATACTGACATAACACGTCACATTTTATTAATATTTTGTATTAGTATTATGATTAATGTTTCATTTGTATTTCCCTCAAACGTTTATAGTTTTGAAAAGAACATGGAATATATATATATTTCTAGAGTATAGAATGTAAGCGTAAACAATATATCTACTTTCATTGTAGAGAAATGGCAAGCAATCATAAAACTTTTCACAAGGCATTTAAATACTAACGATTTATGTCAGGATATGCTGTTTCACTTATAATACAAAATTATTACAGAAGATGAAGCTTTTTATGACCGTCAAGGGATGATAATCGGTCAAGTTAGATTTTTTTCTCCATAGCTTTCCGTAAAATATCCATGGTTGCTGTGTTTTTTTCTAAAACTGTTATTGGTCTTCCCAGCTATTTCTGGGGAACAGGTTACAACTTCAAACAAGAGGGTCATGATGGCCCTAGATCGCTCACCTGACCCATCAAACTCATCCAAACAATTACCTAGACAAGCATTCTGACCAAGTTTCATAACAGGTGAGTCAAAAATGTGACCACTACAGTAATAACAAGGATTATCCATATTTGAGCAGTGTGACCTAGTTTTTACCAAGGTGACCCATATTCAAACTTGATCTAGAAATCATCAAAACAAACTTTCAGACCAATTTCCAGGATACTTGGATCAAAACAGTAGCAACTCGAGTGTTAACAAGATTTTTCTACTTTTAGCTCCGGTGACCTAGTTTCACATGCGATTTCGAACTCATCCAAGCAATTACCTAGACAAGCATCCTGACCAAGTTTGATGATAATTGAGTAAAAAATGTGACCACTAGAGTGTTAACAAGGTTTTTCCATATTTGGGCGGTGTGACCTAGATTTTCATCCGAGATGACCCATGTTTCAACTTGACCTAGAAATCATCAAAACAAACTTTCAGACCAATTTACAGGATATTTGGATCAAAACAGTAACCACTAGAGTGTTAACAAGATTTTTCTAGTTTTAGCTCCTGTGACCTAGTTTTTCATCCGAGATGACCAATGTTCGAACTAATCCGAGCAATTACCTAGACAAGTTTCCTGACCAACTTTGATGACAATTGAGTCAAAATTGTGACCACTAGAGTGTAAACAAGCTTTTTCTATTTTTAGCTCCTGTGACCTAGTTTTTCATCCGAGATGACCCATGTTCAAACTCATCCGAGCAAGTACCTAGACAAGCATCCTGATCAAGTTTGATGACACTTGTGTCAAAAATGTGACCGCTAGAGTGTTAACAAGATTTTTCTATTTTTAGCTCCTGTGACCTAGTTTTTCATCTGAGATGACTCATGTTCGAAATTATCCAAGCTATCACCTAGACAAGCATCCTGACCAAGTTTGATGATGATTGTGGCAAAAATGTGACCGCTAGAGTGTTAAGGTTTTTCTATTTTTATCTCCGGTGACCTAGTTTTTCATCCGGGATGATCTATGTTCGAACTCATCTGAGCTATCACCTAAACAAGCATCCTGACCAAGTTTGATGATGATTGGGGCAAAAATGTGACCGCTAGAGTGTTAATAAGGTTTTTCTGTTTTTAGCTTCGGTGACCTAGTTTTTCATCCAGGATGACCCATGTTCGAAATTATCCAAGCTATCACCTAGACAAGCATCTTGACCAAGTTTGATGATGATCGAGGCAAAAATGTGACTGCTAGAGTGTTAACAAGGTTTTTCTTTTTTTAGCTCCGGTGACCTAGTTTTTCATCCGAGATGACCAATGTTCGAACTCATCCGAGCTATGAACTATATAAGCATCCTGACCAACTTGATGATGATTGAGGCAGAAATGCGACCGTAAGAGTGTTAACAACTAAATGTGGACGGACGACGGACAATCAACGATCCTAAAAGCTCACCCTGAGCATGCTCAAGTGAGCTAAAAATTTGCGCCCTACAGGTTGATTAGCCTAATTAATTCGGCGTGAACGGTTTGACCCATTTTACAGACTTTTTTTTCTTACTGTCAAACCGTTACGCCTAATTTTAACTGTCATTTTTACGCACGGAAAATCTACCGGCAACACTATCGATAGTTTGGACTGATTTTTACTGCTTAAACATGAAAGTAACTTCAATGTCCTCTAAAAATCAATAGAATATAAATTCTTGTACTAACTTTCTCCTAGAAAAAATATTAGATTGTACCGCTGTCTTAACGCATACATGCGATTTATTTCAAAATTTGTACTGTCTACATTATCTTTGGCGGACATGTTATGACGTCATCGTAAAAAATCGATTCCGTGAAAGCTAGTAGTACCTACCACTGTGTCTAGGCAGGTAAGTTTGGGTAACGCAGGAAGATTAAACTTGCAAAAAAATATAGGGGAAATAAATCTATATCATTATTTTATAATAAATTTGTTTATTATTAAATACTAATGAAAAATACCAATGTGTTTAAACATAAAATGCAAATGGGTAGCAAATAGGCTCCGTACAAGTACTGTTGTTTAATATTTTTTAAATGTTTTAATACATGTGTGCTCAACATTTATCAATAGGTGGTTTTGCCTTCTTGTTTACTGCTTAATGACTGCCAATGTCACTCTCGCATAAAAATACCATTTATATGACAATTAAGAACGTAAAAGAAATATTTATGGGAACTATTTGAATGCACATCAAAATTACTCAGTATTTGTACAAATAATATTTTCAAGAATTCTTTTTCACCGATTGCCGATAAATAATACCATATTAAACCTATACTGATGAAGATTAATGTCTTCTTGACATACTTTATTAATTTACTAAAAAGGCACTTTATTGTGATCCAGCCATATGCTGTGTAACTATAAGGGAAGGGTCACATATTTTAATTGAAATAGATTTTAAATAGAGGATATTAAAAAAGGTCATTGAGAAGATATGAATTTTCAAATGAACAGATTAATAAGAGACTTGTACATGTTTAAGGGTGTATGTCTTGTTGTTTTATACTGTTTTTGGTGACACTTTTGTTTTTGTTCCCTTGTTTTCTCGTCTATGGTAAGTGTCTTCCCTTTGCCCCTAGTTTTATTTCTTTATTTCGCCCCCTCCCCCTTCTTGAATTTCCTATCCCCTTCCCCATGTACTCGTTTACTTAGAGGCCCTATTAATCATTCATTTGTTTATTTTCTTTTGATTTTGATTTCCTTGTCAGTTACCATTATTTCTTCATATGTATCATTTTAGTAAAAAGCCTGACCGTGCTCTCCCTTGCGCCCTGTCTTGTTTTTGTTTAGGATCCTCCTGGGCTCCTTGCCAATGGTTCTTGTTCGTGGGTCGTGTTGGGGTTGCGTTCATTGAACGTCACCTTTTCTTGTTCATCTTGTTTAAACATATTTTATACATGTATACCGAACCGTAACAAACACATAATGATTATTAATACAAGGTTCGGCAAGCAAAGCAAAGAAATGTAAAGAAAATAGAAACAACTTATCCACCCATCTCCCCGTCTTAAAACCCCCACAAAAAACGCCTAAATAATCTGTAAAAACCGAATCATAATTACACATAAGTGTCAAGACGGGCTCTGGTAGGTGCAAGTGCTCCATTGCGTCGGTTTAAAACATCACTTAAACATAATAATGTTGAAATTTTGAATCAACACCCACAGATGTGTACAAAATACGGAGGTAATCATGGAACTTTCAATGTGACACATTCGAGGTGCCGTTCAAGTGAAAAGCGGGCACCAGATAACATGGAATTTTGCGACAGTCGTTCTAACAGACGACTACAGTAATTTAAACAGACTATCTGTCTTACAATGTTATGTATTTTACGTCTAAAATTACGGTTACTTAATTCCCACTTGCTGCGTTTTTTATCATAAACCCCCGTCATATCTGTGCGACAATTGCATTTTTACTGAGAGCTGTTAATTTCTTAAATAATAACAAGAATAAAGATCAACAAGGCAAAAGCAACGTTCACAGGACGCCGCCCCCGGACACATACAAGCAGGACACCCAGAGGCACCAAACAAGTACCTGGAGTGAACACAAGGGCGAAAGGAGCGGGACATGTAACGTGAAGTAATATAAACAAAAACAGGCCCACAAGAGAATTAAAGGGAAAAGGGCTGTACGGGTGAAAAGGTGGGGGGGGGTAAAAATGGAAGGGGGGAAGAGAAAATACCTACCGTCAACGACAATCCAACAAGACAGACATCACAAAACATGTAAACATCCAAAAACAAGTAACAATACAGACAAGAAAAACACGTGAAGGAACACAAAGGGGTACCGCCTTGGAATGGTCAGTGGTAGTTAAACCACTGGGGAGTTTAAAACCGGTTTTAGGCGCGCCAAACCTCACTCTTAGCCCAATATGTTCCTGAATGACACGAAAATGTATATAAAATTAATCCCCGCCAAAGTGAAATTCTAACAATGGCCATGGTTACATTAGACGAAATAAATAAAACACATACAAAATTATGTAAATATGTAGAAAAAGTTACTGCCTAATGACCATTACCAAAGTACTCGATACCTTAAAGGAAGGCAGAGCAACAAGAAAATCACCTACAAGGGCCCGACAAAGCAAGGCAGAAGACGAACATTAAGACAATTCAGTCCCCAATTTAAAGGGCTTTAAGAACTGTCCATCATAGAGTCTCCCACTTGGTCCGTCAGATGTAATCAAAAGAGGACAGCGTAGCGTCCAACTGTAAAAGGGTTGAACACCAAGCATGCGGTATGCCTTAAAATAACTTGTTGCTGGGTCATGGGGGGTTGCGTTCATTGAACGCCGCCTTTCCTTGTTGATCTTGTTTTTCATATTTTGAGAAAAGACCAGTCTGAAATTTCATTTTATAGTGTGAAATTTTAAGTTTTTTTTTTAATTTTTAAGTTATTTTTGGTTGCTTTGAACTTCTTCTCCTACGCAACTGTCCTCAATATTGTTTTTAAGACAATAAACTAGAAATTGATATGGAGTGTAATACAAATTGAAATTCTTCTTTGCTTCATCATGTATAGACTATTTATAATATAATTCATTAAGATGTACCTACAATTACATTGTATTTTCGTATGTGGGGCATCAAAGGCAGTTCAGAAATTTTACCTAATGATCACACGTGTGTGAATATAAGAGTTATTCCTGCAATAATGCACACCAATAACATAAACAAATTGTATTATAAGGCTTGCGTATACAATCGATTGCCACCGATACCTGTGTTACACCATGAAATGTCACAATTTTACCATGACACCGCTTCCAATATGGCCGCTTTCAATAATTTACAACGATTTAAAAAAATAAAGTGGAATATTTAGACTTCTGTTTGACTTTGAAGTATGATAATTTGGAACCTTACATAAAAAGGTACTCTTTCAGGTAATGTAGGCTGTTTCTTTAAAGGGACTCCACTGAGGTTTAAAAGCCTAAAATCATAACATTTGAATTTCTTACATAAATGAGCTGGGGTACTTTAAACAGAAATATATGCAAAGAAAGTAAGGAAATATACTTTGAAATAAATTGGAAATCGTATTTTTATGCTTTTCTTAGCCCGATTTGAGTGAAAAGCGTTTAAACGCTTTTCATTTTGGGTCATTTTTTTACAATTTGAATAATTATTCTGGAAAAACGAAGTGCACGAATGATCTGAAATTTTGCACAAGAATTAGTGGTCTAAACCTACACCAAATGGTACATTTATCTGGAAAAAATATTTTCAGTCACATCATGTCAAAAAACCTCAGTGGAGTCCCTTTAAAACTTTTCTATCTTTCGCTCCCAACAACTTCTAATTGGGAAGCGTCCGTGCATAAAAATGCAGTTCGTGGTTGGACTTGGAAAAAAGACAGCGCCCGTCCAAAATTATCTCGGTGTCTCTTTGACAAGTCTAATTAGTTGGACTACAGGTTGATATATTTATTTTAACGGTAGCGCACGGTCAAAAGTTGTTACTAGGGGATAAGTTCTGAAAAACCCAGATTTGCCGAGGTCCGGAATAGAACGAGTTGAACATGAGATGAGTTTGCCAAATTTATTTAAGATTTTTAACAGAATAATATGTTATGTCTTCAGAACTGCGTAAATGATGATTAATCAACATAATGAAAATTGACCTCTGGACAATTATCTAAATAAATCCAAACATGATCCCAAATAAGCCCAAACGGTAAAATTGAAAATGGTGCAGGGTAAGTTTGATAGTACTTGTTCATGAGCGGTACTGGAACATGCAAGAAATCGTCCACGCCACTATCACGGATTAAGCAGAATTCAACATTTAAACATAAATATAGTGAAATATAGAAAATATAGAAACGTCCGCAGATTTGTTCATACATGTACAATGGTTATCTCTTGGATTCTTTAATGTTACACTTTGATGTATTTGTTGACCATCTTTATTTATTTATTTGTCATGTTTATGTTGTAACATATTAACAAGTTAACACGTTTAGAACCGTCCAGATAGCTCAACAGGTAGAGCGCTGGATTGTGAATCGGGCTACCCAGGTTCGATTCCCGAACGTTAAAGATCACTTTCGTTGTGATTGAGCATGATGCCTTTCTATGGTTATTCACACTGTACCTCTAATCTGGCATGTACAGAAGTTATCAGCTCCTTGTGAAAGTGATATCAATTAGTACTAGAACTGGTAAACTGCCTGCCCAAGAACGATGCAGTTGCTGAACTGTGCTTTAATAAATTCAAGGTGGCTTACTGTCGTGACCTTGAGGCTAAACTATCAACACCACGACCATGTTTACATGTACAAATATTCTTGCTCAGATCATTTAATAATAATGATTGATTCGGTGCATGTTAAATGGATACACTCACTTCAATAGGTATTAATCAATGTTTTCTTATGGGACATCCTGGTTATACTGCTATTTTATTGTCCTTATAAGGTCAATAATGATTTTAAAATAAATGACATTTTAATTTAAGTCATTCGCGTGAAATAAATAAATTGGGTTTCAACCTTTATAAGCAAACAAAATAAAACAGTTCTGCAGCAATACATTCAGCATAGATATGCAAATCTTATTCAAGTGTATGCAAATATAATCATTAAACCATACACAATTATGGTAATGTTTCATATAATTTATCAAAAGGATATCGAAACTATTACATTTTCCAGAGTATTTGTCAATGATTGTCCTTGGGGGAACAACGGAGTTTATTAATTTAGTTTAAACAAACACTAGTTCAAAGGTTTAATGTCTTTTTTGTGTCGCCTTTACAGAGCAGCGGACATTTCTTCGTCGGCTGTTTTTACGTCTGTTCGTCCGTCCGTATGTTTATCCGTCACAAAACTTTTTCGGACTACTCTTGAAAAACTACTGGTGTAATTTCAATCCAACAAACTTTATAAGAACGATCAGTCCTACGTCTTGTTGTGCATATCGTCGGCATTATGGTTTAATGATTTCTGTCAGTCAGAGTTATGGCCCTCTAATGATTTTTTTAAAGTTTGTCCGGACTACTCCTCTTATACTACTTATGCAATGCCAATTAAACCAAACCTTACAGGATTGATAAGTATCTCAAGAACTTGCGCATATTATACGGGTTTTCCGGTTGAAAAATTTCTGGTTGAGTAATGGCCCTTGAATAAAATTGTGTGTTTGTGTTTCCAGTTACACAGAAGCTTGACTGGATTACTCCTCAAAAACTGCCGGTGCAATGCACCCTTACTCTACAGGAATGATCAGAACCAAGTAAAGTTGTAGCTCAAGTACTTGTGCATATTACACAGGTTTTCTGCTGGTATGATTTTTTTTTTGCAGAGTAAGTACCCTTGAATAAAAACGCGTATTGTCATGCTTATGATGTTTTTGTCTCCTGCTACATAGTAATCGCAACATGCAATTTGCTATCACGAGACGAAAATCATGATCACTGATTGCTCTTGTTGTTGATATGATGTAAATTTGTTTGTCTAAAAATTTGAACATTGAACGACGAAACATGGAAAATAACATATCAAACTATGAAAGATTCATTCACATTGAACCATATCTATGTTTACAATGGTATGGTCAGCACTATATTAATAAAAACATAAAATGATAACTTTATTTCTGGCAATAACGTATGAACGATTAACAGTAATAATGTTTACATATTCGATTTAAATGTTCATGAAAATAAAATACAAAATGCGTTAAGCATCAAGTTTGTGTGTTGAATATTTCATATTTGTTGCGTTTGAATATGGTAAGGAGGAATCAACCTGAGTAAATACAAACAGATTTGAAATAGAATTACTGTAACTATTCTTCTTTAAATAGTAATAATGATCAATGGTTCTTCAAATATTGCAAAAAAAATATTTACTTTAATAAATAGTGTGTAGAGGAGTAAGAGAGAGGTAGTGCAATTTTAGCCATTTAAAGACAAATAACTCTCAGTCCTATTTATGATAGAAAATGAAACATTTTACATAGCGTTATTTGAACTATTTAAAAATGCTTACAGTGTCATAAATGATGTATATGACTACATGTTTTAATAAATTTATTGCAATCCATCTGAATAATAGTTCTTAGACCATAATATATTAAATAAACTTCGAAACCTAATGAAATACTATATAATAAGTAGCTGTAGAATATAGGGACAAACATATGGCTTAATAATCTATACGTAATTGCCAACATCAATACAAATATCAAGTTCGTATAATCCATGTGAATAGAGAGTAACATTAACACGGAATCATGCGATTTTAGTACGATTTTGATGAGTATTTAAACGTCCTGATGCGTTTCATTTTTGGGTTATTGTACAAAATAAAATAATTTATGTTCTATACATAACCTACTAAAAAGTGTTATTAAAAATAGTTCAAGCTTCTCATGTGAAAATAACTGAAACATGTATAATTTTCTGTTTATACTCGATAATTGTTTCTCAAGCATATACTTAGTTTATATACAATGACATGATAGTATATTAATCGATATTTTCTGTAAATGCTACCGTTATACGCAATAACATAAAAATCGATACGTACTGAACTCCTGAAATGTTTTTGAACTTGAAAGACAATTTCAATAATTTTATAGTCATAGTTGAACTTTGGCCATAAAATGAAAATTCAAAGTGTAAAATGTCTTTCCAGAATGAAGATGCTAAACATTAAGGTTTATAGGTTGTAAATATGAATTCATCCAAGCGGACTATCAAAATCATAGATTATAATATCATCCCCTTTCTACAACTTGTGGTGTTAACAAATAAACATAAAAATGGTGTAATGTTGAATTATTTAGAGACATCCGTAGGCGTGTTTATATGGCGGTCTTCAATGTGACACGTTCGTGCCATTCCATGATAAGCGGCGTATGGTCCCCAAGTAAAAGAATGCATGTGTCCTGAAAGAGAAAACAATAGGCTGAAGTAAATAAAATTTGAATTTTAACGCAAAAACTAATGATGATGTGCAAAACGATGGTCTGTTTTATACCAGTACAGAAACTAAACACTAAATGTCATTCGGTTGTCAAGTTTATCAGTCAAAAAAATGTTGTCATTTATTTCTAAAACTTTAAAGAGAAACGTCCTTAGCGTATTAATCGAACTATTCTTTCTGAAAAAGGCAAACAACTTTCGTTCTATAAACCAAGCAGTCAAAGCTCAAGATGTCTCACGAACACATTAATTTTAAGATGAAGGTTAAAAAAGACTTAAGTGTATTTTTAAATGAACCAATTACATGCTTCGATGTGGAAAATTTGTCGCCTGTTGTTTTCAAATAACCTCTCCTCTTGAAACTATTATTTCTCCGGGAATTTGTTTTGAGACAATAGTTAAACTTGTTCAAATGTGGATCTGGATAAAAAAAAAATAATAGTCCTTACATTTTTTTTTCAAATTTGTAATGTTATATATAATTGAAACAGCATGTCCTCCCATTAATCTTTATTTTATAAATGTTATGTAAGAGATTTCAAGTTACCTTGTCATTTATCTTTAATATTCCTATGAAAGTAATCTATTGTATACTTTATTTTTTTTCTGTCATAATGTGTTGCGAAAGGAAATCTGAATAATGTTTTCAATACTCTGTATTTCATTCTGAAAGATAGAAAAAGATCAACTCTAGAAATATTCACAAGATAACAAAATATTACTCCCCGGATTAAAGTAAACATTTAGATATTTAAATGTTTCGTGACCTCCGTGTCCGTGTGGACTAATTTCATAGGTTAGTCGCCGGAAGTTTTCAAATTAACTACCTTCTTGACATTAAGCTTCGCTGTCAATTAACATCAGAATACCATGATTTCATAGTCGTTAGGCGAATGTTGTCACAGAAAATTCGAAACACGAACACATATTTATATCATTGTCGTTATCTTGGCGACAATAGTCGTTTTTATGTAAATAAATCAAGCGCTGCAGTCTGGAATTAAACACATTTATTCACAGCCGGAAATTGATATCAGTGATAACCTCATTTGTTTTTGCGACCATGGAAAAAGAGTTCCTCGATGCATCACGTTTACCTGAAAGAGTTATATTATGAGATGGCAACAATCGCAAAGGTGATTAACTAAACTATCTGTCTATACACATAAATTAAAGAGTTGATAGTTATATAAGAATTGTGTCAGAAAGCATGTACCACAAATTGTATGTCTAAAGTAAATTTAACAGAACCGTTCATGAACAGGCTCAATCAAACCTAGCCTGCAACAAAATGAATAAATAAATAAACAAATGAATAAATAAACAAGTGCAAATATATTATATAAAATCTATCACGAGCGGAAGTATAAAATGGTGAAATTTAAAAGCAGCACAATACGAATCTTATTTTTTTCTAATGTCCGAGGTGAGGGAAAGTAATGCTAAATGTGAAGTCATTTGTCATAATAGGAGCTACATATAACCATTGTAATGTTTTTACTTCCATACAAAATACTAAATTACTATACAAAAGCAACAGCTGAAGCAAAATATTGATGAGGTAATTGACCGATGAGTAACCTTTTTTAAACTACATGTAAAACAGGACGTTCTATAACATATACATCACAATCTCACTTATATCTGAAAAGTATAAAATATTTCCTATAACTACGGTGCTTCACGTGGGTCATCGTGGTATTGTGCTGTCTTGCCCAACTGCACAGTTTTACAATGCCATAACAGGGGAAACCGCTTGCATAATTTGACGAGTTCGATTCGATGATACGATAACAGCAATACCTATTAATGCTTTAAATTTATGTTGCTGCATTTTGATTGAAAGAAGCCAACATTGGTTCGAATTCTGAGTGGATCAAATTCTTTAATGTTAGTAAGCTACACAGGAAGCTGGCAATTGTCTGTTGATTTCCCTGACATACTGAAAGAGGGGCATATAAGATCTTCTTCCATTCACCCAAAAGCTGCAAGACTATTCTCTATTTTAAGTTATAAACGTAACTTAACGTAATTTAATGTTATAAAACATGATACGAAAATTGGCGTTCTGGGCTGCATACTCTGTAAATTAATGATATATCAGTTTTATCTGATTCGTTTACCTTGACCCATATATGCAGTATAATTCCATGAATGCTTGAATGGGCAGTTCTTCTTAAAGACAGGCGATTCCTGCCAGTAACCAGTTCTAAGATTAGGCATTATAAGTTTACAGTTATTAGACGCCGCGTGCACGCGGCGTCTAGTAGATATGCATTCGTTCAGTCAGCAATGGGGGAAATTTTAGTCTTGCTTTTGTTAACATTTTTTGTTCTAACAAAATTACACAGTTTTCAGATTTTCGGATAAAAATAGTTTTTCTGATGATTAACGATATCGGATACGCATCGGATAATCGGATACCCACGATTGATAAACATGTCATGGAATTAAATAAACGTGATACTTCCATGTTTAAATATAACATCTTTTTATTTTTATCTTTTTTATTATTTAACCAATAAAATAACGTGCCAATGAGCCAGTCTATATTCTAAAGCAGTGGTATATATTCGGCTATTATCAATTTCGACAGAAAGGGCCGAAAAGTTGCGGTTGAGGAAATTAGGGTATAATCAGCGTAATGCATTTATTTACCGTAATGCATTTTCAATCGAGTGATGCCTCCTTATATTTAGGAGTCATTGTATCGACGATATATAGAACATGTTTTACAACAAGCACGGATAAGTGTAAACTTGCATTTTAAAAATAATTAAAAGGGGTTAAATTGAAAAATTTTAATCTGGTGAACAAGCATTTAATTATGCCTCGGCCAGTCGGGGAAAATTTTTTGACACTGTAGACTAAGTGGATTTTGGTAATTGTTTTAACCCCAATGGATTATTTTGCGGCGTCTTTGATGTGCAGCATCAACATTTAACTTGTCTTCTTCTATTATATATATTCACATTTGTGAATAACAGATATCCGTATTATTACACTATAGTATATATACGTACATACGAAAATAGGAAATAATACATACTTAACGGTTAACGCAAATAAAAGCGTGTGTCGTGCTTTGAGGGTACCCGTGTGTTAAAAAATGAGAGGGTACCTGTGATATAAAAATTAAAAAAGCAAAGAGATAGCCCGTGCCGCGGCAAAACCGAAAGTAGGGTGTTTTTTATGAATTTACATTTATTTTTGACAATATACTAGCATTTGTCCAAAGGTGGTATATAAATGAACATATGAAATATGTATGATGCATATAATTCAAACCACTGGTTCATTTCAGCCCGAAAAAAATATGTCGCGTTGATGAGCGAGGCAAGACATGTCAATTTTATGTAGCTTATTGTGAAGTTGCATTACTTGAAAAACGTACACATGGCACATCAGCACATAAATAAAACATTCTAGTGTTCCGTGGTATACATCTTTTCCACTGTCATACCTCCTTTCCTTATTACAATTAAATTTTTCTGGATTGTTATCCATCGCTGTTATGTTTTTCGCAGAGAATGACCTGTGTATGTGCAAAGAGGGTACCGTTTGAGTAGATTTCGCAAAGAGGGTACCGGTATGGATATGCGCCGTGTATCGAAGATCTGGTCATTTCTATATCAAAGTTCTTAAGATGAAAATGCAGCTCTTCACATATTCCTTTGCAATGTATATATGTAAAAGTCAGTTAAAAATTTATAACATGTTTTATCTTTTTAGAGTAATTTGGGTTAAACAGAATGACTCTAGTAATTGCTAAAATAATAACGTAATAATGACAAGTTGTCCCGTACTTCACTTCAGTGTTGTTATATTTTTCTGGTCCTTCGGGATCATTGATGCCAACAAGTGTTGAGAATTGAGTACCGCTCAAGCCGGTGCTAGGGGGCGTGAGGGATGTTGCACGTATTCATTATTCCTCATGTACAGACTCAATCAAACCGAGTCTGCAATTCTCTTGTAATTTTGTTGTGATTAATGCTTCCGAGGGATCACTTTGTTTCCGGATTTTTATAGTCGAGACTTCGTCATTATTTTACACTTATTATGTCTCAAATATGTTGCGTGCTACATGAAAGAGCGATAGCATTTGGTAATAATGTGTCAACTATAAAGTATAATACAAATAAATAGCATGTTGTATACATACATTTTAATAGATTAATTTAAATATAAGCTAAAAATGCCATAGATAACTGAAGAATAAGTATGCATTTAATGTTTAATTCATATAAATGTATTTAATAACAGTTGTGTAGAAGTCATTGTGGGTATACTTGAATAGAAATAATAGTGGAAAGTGGAGTAGGAGAGACTATTATACGAGAACATGCAATAAATTGACATGCATAAATCTTTAGTTTCTAGTTTGAAAATTGAAACATTGATTCGTGTTTATTCCCTTACAATATATTAATGTAATGCTTAAGCTGGCTTTAATTAGCGCACGTATGCAAATGTTAATTGCAACTGTCTATACACATATTTTTAGAACGAACTGGTTTATGTAAAGAATTTCATATTGTTACCAATTTTAAGATTAAAGACTGAAATGGAAGGACATACTCTTTAAATGTTACAAGTAATGAGTACATCCTTAGCAGTTAAAAGATATTAAAGACAAAATTACATGAACAATTTGAAAATTCATTTAAAAACATTTCAATCATTGATGACATTATTATTATGTGTCTTTAAGCTAAAAAACATATTCTGATATTATCTGAATTCGGAAAAACACATAAATGATGAAATTATGTACCAGTTTTACCTTAAGCTATATACAATGAGACGTTTTAACTCGTTTACATAAGGTTATGATTGTGATATTTTACCAGAATTTGTAGCCATTGGGGTTGATGTGATATTAACCAGTAAAATAAATATAGACTAGGGCAATATCTGCTGTCAATTATATTGCTTTTCCTTAATATTACTATGTCTAGGTTTAATGGCTCAGTAGTCAATTATTTTTGTTTCTTTTATAAACATTGTATTTAAGACTTTGTTGTAAACATAACATAAAAAATCTTAATAGTATTTAAAATTAATTCAAAATTATAAAATTATAATCATGTAAGTAGTGTCTCCTGAACCAAAACCTTAAAATGGATGATATTTTGTAAATGTCTTTAGTGTTGCGGGTGCGGTGTTGGAATAATGGATTTTATTTTGTTTTCTCACGTGTAATACAGGTTTTTCACAAAATATCTTTACCTACCAAATAGTATATTTATTGTTTGACATGAAGACGTTAAGAATAATAGAGCAACATATCATAAGGGAGATACAATGAAGTAGGGAACACTGAGGCCGCCCAACTAGAAAAAAATGTAAATAAAAATAACTGAAACTGCCAAAGCACAACAATAATGTCGTGCTGAACGATCTTCAAGGGTGGAAATATAACATCTCTGATTGTATGTATGGGCGTCCAAAGGCATATTCTTAAATTTTGTGGTTACATCAAGTACTGTATTTGAAATTACTCTACTTTTATAAAGCTAGAGATGCCTTTAAAAAAATCTAAGGATATCAACAAAAACAATCTCGCTAAAAACGCCCAAAATACCAAGATTAAAAATGTAACGGAAGAAGCCACATTTTGTGTTAAAGAATACTCTTTTTTGCAGGAAGGACCCAGATACCCCTAACGTGTTAATGAAACTGTGGCTGTTCTGTTATTCCTTAGATATCCGGACTTTTTGATAAACCCTCAATCACCAATCTTTTTATTACATAAAGGAAGGTAATGAAAGACATTAATGTTGTTGGGACCTCACCACTTTTATAAATGGTACTTGTCTGCGTCATTAATACGATATAGAATATCCTTTAATTAAAATCGAAATATTTTATCCTAGTTGTAATATAAAAATTCTATACTTAATAAAAAGATTAAATAAATAATTGGACACTGAAATATTAATATCAGACGACTTTACATCATTACTCGAAATTGTTCACTGTCAAAGGCAAAATTACTTGCAAAGATTATATTTTTACATTTTATGTATAAAGCAACACATGAAATGCTAATGGCAGATATGTTTATTAAGATTAACTACATTATTTTACGTATTTATTATTTTGACATCTAAGAAAATTCTACAGTCCGTATATAAATAATACTGTTACAAGCGTTTAAGTGATTCAATAACGCTGCAATAATAATGTTTTCAAAGTGTACGCTGTTTATCATTGCTAAAATATGTTAAGGTTATATTATGTTTAACTGCTATCTTTAAAGCAGCATGCCTCCAGATTCATGCAAATTTTCATGAAAATTTTGTAAATGTTTTAAAATGATAAATATTGTCAAATGAACAAAGAAAATAATTTTCACGTTGGATACAGCACATACAACCCATGTATATCAGCAAAAAGAGGTTAAAATATGCGAAAATAGCCTTTACTGCGTTAGTAACGCAGTAGAAATAGGGTGAAAAATACTGCAAAATCTGTCATAAATCGCCGATTACATAGAAACTATTACTTTTTACTTGAATCTTTTTATTGTTCTTATAAATCAAAGTAAGTTTGATTTTCTTGAAATATATTGATTCATCTGGAGGCGTGCTGCTTTAACATTAGTTATTGCTTATTTTTCAAATAACTTCTTGATTCCGTAGAGAGCTCATAGACGACTCGACATTTTGTATCAAATATATCTAGTAATTGAAACAGCACGTTTTCTCTTATATCTCTCTTATAATTATCTTCCTACATTATTCTGTGGTTAATTTAAGCGACTTGTATATCAGCTTTAATGTTTATTTGATAACATTTAATGACAGTCTAAACCATATACTTGAATTACAAAATGGTATGATGTTCTGATTCACCTCTAATATGTCCATTTCTAAAACTAACTGTCCTTTTTTAAAAAGAAATTATCTGTGTCAAAACCTACAATATATTTTTATTAATTGCAAAAACAAACTCTTTGATTTTACCACTTTAAAAGAAGACGCCGAGAGCTTCAAAAATGGTTTGTTTGAAATATTTTCATATCAAAGCTGGAATAAATGTTTTAAATATTGTCTGGACATCATTTGACAAATTGTGTTTCATCTTTAACATTTAGTATGTTGGATTTTCCTTTATTTAATGATCCACCGTTTTATAATTTATTTCATAGTCTGATTTTGAAGGTTTAATATTCATAGGTTTTAAGAGTACCTTTATATGTCTAAAATATGAAAAATACAATTTATTATTAGATGAAAATTGAAGTTTCTTTATGATGTAGATTTCTTCTTTTTTCGGTATTAAGTCGCATTACACAGGTCATGTGTAATTTTTCAGCTTTACTGGTGGATGAAAACCTCACGAAAGCCTTTATTTTGAATGATATTTCTAAAATCTATTGAATATTTCTTTTTTATATTGCCTAATTCACCTTAGTTTTCTAGCCAGAAGCGGACAATATTCTTGCAAACAAAACTAAGCTAGAAAAACAATTGGTTTCTTCTGCTTTATTTTATTTTATTACGCTCACAAAATTGTGGCATGTAGACACATTTATTGTGATATGCTCGAAACAGACCCGAAACAAATTCTATAAAGTGTTAAGATTATTTAATAATTCTGTCACATCTCTAGTGTTATGATGCTCTTCCTAAAAATCTTAATGTTATATATTCTGATTAATCTTGTTATTCTATGAGAGGTTTTTGTTCTGTAACGATATAGATTTTATGAGATTGCTTGAAAATTCTCTCAAATTCAAACTATCGTACTTTAAAAATGTTAATAGACATTTTAAGATATACACGAGACTTATATGACTTAGTTCAAAGGCACCCTGACAATATATGCTACTTTATATAAAGAATTATTTTTAAACTTTATATTTATAAAGATTTCAACCGTAATCAGTCAGTTCTGAGTGAGTAACAAACACATTTCGTTTTTTGATGTGAATGTGATTCATTTTAGAATGATTTTGTTTTCGTTAACTTCTGGCTAGTCAGAATAAATCACTGTCCAATTTGTCATATTTGCTTTTTTTCATTCATAGAAAAGGGTACATAATGAAAAAATTATAAAATTATTTAACAACAAAAAATATTTATTTGATACAAAGGTGAAACAAACTCTCAAATGTGTTTTCCGTATCGATAAAAGAATTGATTTCTATATGATCATGAAAAACCATATAATAAAGTAGTATAATTTTTATTAAAGAATATAATAATTTTAACTTCCATACAAACTACAAAATCACCATTATTTAACATAAAAGCCTAAGAGCAAAGCAACAAGATTTCACCCTTTAGTAAACTGTAACAATCCTGTAAAATTCTTATTTTTTGCTTCACTAGATCTATGAAAAGTCTAAAAAATACCAAATATAATCCCTGGAATGCAAAGGTTATGATGGTTTTCAACTATTTTATGGTGTTCTTTACTGATGTAAATAATGCCAATTTCATGTCAGGAATGACCGAGTATGGAGATTGCATTTTTTACCTAACTAGAGATATTGTAAATGTCATCGATCTTGATGACCTATAAGATAGACTCAGTAAAAGATATTTGTCTCCGTCAGTGTCACTTAATCCAATGAGTGTGGCTTCAGTTCGTAAGTATAGTTAAGATCTTGTTTACTGCACGAAAATGCCCAAGCGCCCTTTTCACATTATTAAACTTCTTCTCTGCCATTGAAGTTGGTCAGGAAATAATGCTAAGTGAGATATCTTGATAGAAAATGACCTGAAAACAAGAACAGTATCGAGGGAACTGTGGTTGATAATAATGTCCAGACGATTAATGACACTTATATCTCAATGCAGACATCTATCAATTATCTAAATGTGTACTAAAAAAAATATATTGTCATAAATCATAAATAAACATCCATTATAGGACAATATGCAGCAAATTTTCAGTGTTGTGTCTACGTTATTCAACTGTATAAATATAAAAAAATAAACAATACAGGGGTCATATTTAAGCAACATGTTTTTTATCTAGATCAGACACATTCTCGTCATGGGACTCCTTTGTCTTACGAAGTATATTGGGTTTGCTGAAACGTTAACGTCACTGAATCTATATACTGATAAAACAGTTTTACTAAGAAAACGAACATAAGCAAATACTGCTGACTTAAAACATAGTGTTGAATAGCCTAACTACCCGGGGAATCCGTTATTTATTTTCTCTGGTTTTTTCTGGCATCTTTGTTTACCTACAATAATTTTTAAGATGTAATGTTAAAATTCTATGACAATACTTCTTTCTAAGCTGAAGCATTGATCACATTATTTTAATGAACAACAAAAATCAGTGTTTACCTCTAGATAGTAAATCGTTTTATTATAAAATGAATGTAGCCAGTTATCTTGTTCCGACATGACTTCCTTTCTATGAAATTATAGAGAAAAATAAAGAATCACAAAAGAACGTCCAAAACGCAAGAATTGTAAATGTTGCAGGCTCGATTGAGTCTGTTTATGGACAGTAATGGAAAGTTGAAGTTATTGTTCTCGGCCCCTAGCCCCGGCTTAAGCAGAATTCAACACTCAATCATGGTAATGGTGCAATTTTGAATAAAGAAACATCCGCAGCTGTGTTCATATGGCGGTAATCACGGAACCTTCAATGTTTCACTTTCATGCCATTTCATTAAAAGCAGCGTATGGTCCCCAATTCAAAAAAAAATATGTTTGCCCTAAATGAGTAAACAATGGGCGGAACTAGATAAAATGATATCTTGAAAGGAAATCTGAGGTTATGAAGCCTGCATATCACATATTAGACGTCAAAAGACAAATTTAAAAAACAGGCAACATATTGTGAGGGTGATTATACTCGTACAGTGTTTAAGTGATAATATTTGAACCACCCAAGTAGAAAATAGCCGAAAAAAGAAAAACTAAAAAACAAACCACAAGCACAACGATAATGCAGTGCTGAACGATCTGAAAGGATTGGAAATACAACATTCCTGATTAAATGTACGGGGCGACATTTTACGACCTCCACACGGCACAAATAACGCTAACGTTGCGATAAAGTTGAGAAAAATAAAGAATCAAACGTCCAAAGTCGCGTTCCAATTACTACACTTTTGAATATTTATCAGATAATTTTAGAAGTAAAAATATGTATATATTCACAGTTTATTTTTACCTTTAAAACATCGTTTTGTTTACTATACTGGTTATTTCACTTTACAGAATTAACGAGTGTTTCGCTTATCATTTTATCTAATAAAATACACCATAGGATGGTGTTGAAAAAGGCATGGAAAAAATAATAGTACGAAAATGATCTTAAATTGAGTAAATAGATCCATATAAAGTTTCATTAACAAAGATATGTTTATAGTACATTACAGGTGTTTGCAACTAGTAATGTTTAAAAAGGTTTAGCATGATATTATCAAAGAATGAAAATGAAAATTACGTTGGGAATAACAACATATCAGAGCTCCAAAAGAACGAAAATTGGCAATATTAAACTAGTTTTCGTTGTTATGCTTAATGTATTTATATACATGGAAAACATGACCAGAATTAAATAATATGCAATTGCTGAAATTAGTTTTATATCAAGTAGCTGACTCTTCTTTATGTTTTACTTTGTTATAATCTTCATGTCATCTTATACCTGTTAAATTATGAGAACATTTTTACATTTTTTGTGTCCTTTCAAAAAAATTGTCTGTTGTTCTGATAATATCAAGTGCTATCCAGGAAAATATGATAAACGATCAGTGTTCCTTAGACCTTTAAGTAAAAGGGTAATAAATGCAAGTGCGATTCATTAAGTGAAAAAGTGATTTAGAATAAGTTCAGTAGTTGGTCGAAAACAATTTTATGAAGCAATTCGAAGAAGCTGGCGGTCATTATTTAAAATGATACAAAGTTTTAACATTGTGTAACTTATTATCAATGAATCCTTAAATGAAAAGTGATTTATTATAAATCGGACAAAATTAAACTGATATGCAAAAGAGTTTTCAAACGACGTTTAAAAACTTACGAACTTTAAGATCCTGTATGTTGTAATTGAGGTTGCATACCACACTAAAGTGAAATTAATATATATATATATATATATATATATATATATATATATATATATATATATATATATATATATATATATATATATATATATATATATATATATATTTATGCTTATTTTTCAAACATCGAGGAATCTGTCAAATATGAATTGCAAATATTCGTACATTATTATATGTAATCATTAAAATATATGCATTCATTTCTTATTGAACAATTTGACTAAGACTTTATAGAAAATATTTTTATTACCTCCCTTTACTTACATAAAATGTAAAATTCGGTAATATTTTTATAAATAATGCTTTTCGGAACTTTCAAAATTGATAAATCTTAATTTGAGCATCATATTTATGATATAAAACCATAAACAAATTGTGATACAGGAGCTTTAATGGAAGCTTACAATTTATTGTTCATATACTCTGACAAACTTTTCCAGTTTTTACATAATGATCTATAATTCATTATGGGCAGTATTAAGATATTATACTTTAGATCACTATTTGATGCAAATTATTTTATTTTACATATTTAAATATGACTAGCACAGTTTCTTTACCATCATTTCACAATTTGCCCTTTTCCAAAATTAGTCGAACAGAGATAAGGAAAGTCAGATTATTCCCAGCCACATCAAGCTCATTGTCGTTATACAGCGATCAGGGAAAACACATTATGTGTGTAAATAGTACATTTTGCTAATTTGTCTGACAACTTCTCATTAATATCTCAGCTGTCAGGTAAAATTACAGATCGTTCGTCGACATAATCCTCTAAAGATTTTAGTGCCATCATTAATTAAAGAAACGCAGGAAATGAATCCGGTCTGCATGGTCTGAATGACAGATATCCATCGAGAAATAATAGGTAAATGATATTGTCTATTAACAGGGAAAAATATATGCATTTTTGTGTTCTCGGTAATTTTGCGAATCCGAATAAAAAATGCCTTTACTCAATGTAACGTTTATTATTCGTAAAGATATAGCCAGAATCATGTAAAAGAATATAAAAGAATATAAAAGAAGATTTTTAAGTCAAACACAAAAGTCGAAAGACTGTTTTAAAAAGTAGTATAATCATGCAAATCTTCTTTAATTGCGTGATTTTTTTCTTTGATTTTTTTTCAAATGAATGAACACAACACTTTTGCACTTCCAGCAAAATTGTTATATATTGTATATTTCTTTATTTCAATGTCATTTTCCTTTTTTCAAAAATAACATTATTTATTTTTTTTTAAAATTTTACATTTCTTAATGTTTTAATTTCCTATTTAGAAATTGTTATTGTTTCATTTTTGGAGTTATGTGATCAGAATTACATTAATGGGATATTCGCTCCGTCATCCAACTTCAAACTTATCCTCGTTCGACCTTACAGGATCATAATGAAGGAATTCGGTTGAGTTATGTTTGTTTACTTTGGGTCTTATTAGGATAAGCAATTTCTATATCAATGACGATGTGTGTACGAGAAGAGAGTGTTAGAGTTTGAAAAACTTGAACATGTTTGGTATAACATAGTGTTTTGCTTTTAAGAGGTTCTATATATTTGTTTTTGTTAATTTAAATAAAAATTGCAGAATACAAGTGTATGATTTAAAATAAACTTCTTTAACGAGAGTTTTGAAAAATATTTAGTTTATTTTGCCTTTCATTGTGTTTGTATTTCAACCATGGGTTTAATCTGCTGTGCTGCTTAATTCAAACGCAATCTGTCAAAGCAGCGTTCATTTCCCTAATTCGTTTGCGAACTTTAATCATATCTCAGATTTCAGGTATGTTGATTATGTTATTCCCTAAAGATGTTCTTGTCATCATTAAATAAGGAAACGGGATGAAATGAATTGTGTGAAAATGACAGAGAAGAATGATTGACATATTTGTTATTAATTTTCAGAGAGAAATAATTGCACTTTAAATCCGTTAACCTGCAGTTTGGCACCAGCGTTAAAAAATGTTTAAAATTATATAAAAATAAGTGTTTGTCGTAAATTAAAATCTATATTTTAAAGATTGCAAATGTACTTTTAAAAAGATGAACTTAAAACTTCATTCTGTTTTGCACTGGTATACTCTCAGATTCTAATTCATTTGAACCGTTCTATAGTAACAGAACGTCCCATCGAAGTCATAGTTATGTTGATTTAATAAACAGAAATGTGTGTTCGTGTGCACACGAAATTGATTGCACTATTAGAAAATACAGCTAAAAAGAAATTCCATGACTTTTAATAAAATATAATTAAGTGTTCCTACTCATAATAAAATTTATGGAATCTGATATTGAATTTTATTGTTCGTCTGTTTTAATTCAATATCAAACCAAGCAATTTAAAGTTGGTATATTGAAACGTTTAAACAGAAATAAAGTACAAAAATGCTCCTTAAAACAGAATGAAAATACAATTAAATATAGCTTGACAGTTCAGAATTGGAATCCAAGTGCTCATGTTGAGATGTGAGGATAAATTGAATATTATATAACAATGCTATTTGTGCCTTCAGGTTCGTAATTGTTCAAGTACTTCCTTATTGTCTTTTTTGATTTATTCTTCTTTTTTGTATATTTTGTAATATGGTAGCAAAGGAGCTGTTAGGTTATTCATTCCACCATATTAGTCAGGTCAAGTCAAAATGTTGCCTCAAGAATAGATTTCTTTACATTGAATACGAGATAATAATGAAGAAATACTTTAGACTGCATTTTAACGGATTCGTTTGTATTGTACTATTTACTTGTGTGTACAAATATTTTCTGAAGACAATCACTGCTATATGATTGACTTAAAGTTCAAGCGGTACGATAGATCGTTTGCGTAAGTTTCGTCTTAAAAACCTATTTAGATTTATTATATGAGTATCATCGTTTGTAACTAAGGAACATACATTGGAAAGCACGTTCCAAGCAGTCAAGAGATAAACGTTATGTTCAGTTACTTTACAAAGAGAAAATTGTCTATGACCAAACTGTAATCATATCACAAACATAATTTGTTCAAAGAATTCACGCTTAGGTGCAATCTCTCGATGTTTTCTTGCGCATTCTAAAGATTTAGACAGCAGGAAACTCGTTATCATGTGTTGTTAGAAAATCATTAATTTTACAAAAACGAAATAAGAAACTGTTCTCAAAATATGATACATTTGATTTGTGTCCTGGTATCAAATTAATGTCTGAAAAATTGAAGTATATCTTTTATTCTTTTTGGTGCGATAAAATCGCTTTGAGGCTTAAAACCGGCAATGTACTTACACTTCATATTCAAATAAATTTGTGCACTATAAATCTTTAAAGTCTCACTTCATCGGAATCTTATTTGTGTTAAACAGTTTCAATGATAAAAAATATTTTATAAAAATTAATCAAACACTATAATCGCTTAATTTCTTAACTAATAGATTTGCAAGTCTTCAAATTAATCATGTTCAAAACAATTGATTTGAAACCTGGTAGATTCAAATGGAAACAAAAAATACAGCAACCATAGAAGACAAAATTCAACGCAATTCATTATTTTATATAGCGGAAAATATAGGGTTAACCATTTCCGCTTAGGTAAATGGAAAACAAATATATGTTTTCATATTCATTTATGTTGTACAAGTTTACATGTATATGTTATTCGTAGTCAAGAAAATCACAATCATTGAATACTTACTTAATAGAATTAATGCAATACAATGTAAAGATACTCGTTTGTTGTACACTTTTTTATAAACAGTCCGATTTCTTTAAATTTGGAAACAAAGTGATTCCTCGGAAGCATTAGTCACAGCAAAATTACATAAGAATTGCAGACTCGGTTTGATTGAGTCTAGACTCGTTTACATTACAGGAAATTTAATCAAAGACAATTTTATTCTTTGCTAAATTTGGCAGATCTGTTGTTCAAAACAATTTAATGGTTGTGTGTCTAAAACCAAGATTGTGTAATGCATTTCTTGTCAATTTCATTATTCATTTTTCTGTTTAATGAGCGAATGCAATGTCCTTTGATAAATATGTTGCTTCATCCACATGCTGAATTCATGTGCCTTTTATGACACATCTTATGATCAATAATTCAAATTTGACAAATTTCAAATGTAAATACATTCTGCACTTTAATTGTCTACATTAGGTTGCTTCATACGATTATCGGATTTTCGCATGCAGTATAAATGACTTGTCCGTGTCCTTGGATCGAATAATTAGAATTATTAGTTTGTATCTTTAAAGTCAGTACATAATGATGTCATCCCTGCAAAACGTCAATTTTATAGTTTGGCTGTAGAAGTCCAGTTTCAGTAACACAAACTCTTCCGAAAATATGTTCTGTGTATTATGTGAAACATGATTAGTGTCACAACATAGACTACAAAGAATGTACAATAATGCGCATATGTGATGAAATCTAACACTACTTTAGTTTAAGGTATTTCTTACATGTATTTAAACTAATTTTAAATCGATTACATTCAAATAAACAGTTGTCCCATTTTCATTGAATACAAGATCTCATTGTTAAAAAACATGTAATTGTATTTGCATTCTTCACTTTCTATTTGCCAGTTTTAATATGTATACTACTATTTTCTCGGTGTATATTCTTTGACAAAATAATGCTACGCTGTTTTACTGTTTGAACATATTTACATTTTGTTTTGCTCTTGAAATAAGACCAATTTATCTTCAAAGATTTAATCAGCCGAATATAATGCAAGATATCTTTGAAATATCTTGATATCAAGAAGATATCATTTTGATAAAAACTATTTACCTCAGAACTGACTAAGTAATGTCGATACGTAAACATACATAAAGCTTTAATCTATTTTCAAGTTCAAAAATTCAAATTTCGATTTTTCAAGTTTCCTCTGTTTATTCATTGGATGTTTATTAGCATTTATTTTGTTTTATAAATGGATTTGCTGAAATAAAACTTCATTATTATTGCTTGGCATTGATAGAAAGCGACATTAACAGTGTAATGTAATCTCATATTTGTTGAAAAAATGTTGAAATTAAATAATAAAAAAACACGCTCTATAAACGATTTCGGTTTGACCTAAATGTGCTGGTTTGAGAAAAACGTTGCATTAAAAGGCAAGAAAAAATCTAATGAAACGTTGAATATAGATTCACACAGAAACTCTCCTGAGGGTATTCTACATAATTTTATTTAACATTGTAACATCTTAGAAATGCTGAGGTTCGTCAATTAATGCTGTTGTTTAAACCAAATAGTTTAGTTATTCAATAACGTTGTAATAATAAAGATTTTAAAGTATACGCTATTTATCATTGCTAAAATATGCTAAGTGAATTTCATATTAAACTGCTATCTTTAACATAAGTTCGGTTTTCCTCTCAAATTTCTTTTTGAATCCGTAGAGAGTTCACAGACGACTCAACATTTTATATCAAATATATCTAGTAAATAAAAAATTGAAACAGCACGTTTTCTCTCTTACATCTACTTTATTTTTTATTCTGTGGTTAATTAATCAGCTTTAATGTTCAATTGAATAGCACCTTAACCATATATTTGAATTACAAAATGGTATGATCTTTTGATTCACCTCTAATATGTTCATTCTTAAAAAGAAACTATCCGTTTCAAAACCTACAATATACTTCTTTTAAGTGTCACGACAAATTCTTTGATTTTGTTTACTTAAAAGATGCAACCGAGAGTATTAAAACTGGTTTGTTTGAAATATTATCATATCAAAGCCTGAATAAATGTGTTGAATGTTGTCTTAATCAGATGAAATTATCAGACAAATTTGGTTCCATCTTTTACATAGTATGTTTGATTAACCCTAAATTTTATGATTAACCGTTATATCATTTATTTAATATTCTGATTCTTATGGTTTAATATTATAGATGTTAAAAGAATATTCTAGTCATAAATCTGAAAAAATACGGTTTATTATAAGAAAAAAATTGGTTCTGATGAGTCTTGTAATTCTGTGAGGTTTTTTTTTCTGTGATGTTATACATTTTATAAGATACATTTCATAAAAATACTCTCAAATTGTCGTACTTTTTTTAAACATTTCAAGATATACACGAGGATTATATAACAAAGTTTAAAAACATCGAAAAATATATGATTTTTAGCTCACCTGACCTCGAAGTGGTCAAGATGAGGTAAATTGATGTCCGTCGTCCGTCACCGTACGTCTTGTGTCGTCAACAATTGGGTTGTTAACATTCTAGCAGTCACAGTTTTGATTGGATCATCATTTAACTTGTTCAGAATGTTTGTCTCAATAAAATACATATCGAGTTCGAAGATGGGTCATATCGGGTCAAAAACTAGGTCACAGGAGCTAAAAATAGGAAAAGCTTGTTAACACTCTTGTCATTGCAGTTTTGAATCAAATTCCCTGGAAATCAGTCTGGAAGGTTGATTTGATGACTTCTAGGACAAGTACGAATATGGGTCATTTCCGGTCAAAAACTTGGTAACAGGAGCTAAAAATAGAAAAATCTTGTTAACAGTCTAGTGGCTACAGTTTTGATCCAAATATTCTGAATTTTGTTAGGAATGTTGTTTTAATGATTTCTAGATCTAGATAAATGAATTTGTCAGTCAAATGCTTTACTGTTACTTAAAACATATCTAATTTACTGCCCTTTCAGTCATAGAAAAGGGTACTTTATGAAAAAGTAATGTAATAATTGGACGATAAAAATATTTCATAGATACAAACCTGAAACAACTCTGAAATGTGTTTTTCTTACCGGTAAAAGAATCGGTTTCTATATTATCATTAATAAACCTACCAATAACTAAATTAAGATAATGGATATTGAGAGATATATAGGTATTATTTGTATTTTATTTTACATACATTTTTTATTTTAGATAAACGTAAAGGATCACAAAGCATTTTTGGAATGGTTAGAGATGAATATTAGAGCAAACTCAATATGCATCAACAAAATGTTATGGTGTTTTCAAACTTCAAGTCTGGAACACGACCACAGTAGAGAATTATCTCAACGGAATTAGATTGATTCGGTACTTTTTCCCCAAAATCAAATACTTTCTTTTGTTGAAAAAAGACACCTGTATGCACACTTTATGTAAAGTTTACCATGTGGTTTGCGAGTTATTAATATTTTTAGTAAAGTTTGGCTATAAGAAGGGTTCTTTTTCAGAAATGAGAAACTCTAAATAATCTATAATATCATCATTATAAAAATGTTTCCCTATTTAAACAAATTATAGCATTCAGCTAACAAATCACATAGGCAAAATGATTGATTCTACTCAAAATGTTTGAAATATGCATAAAACTGTTACCCTACACCTCTCATTTCACTTGTTTGACCAATTCCGTATTTAAGAAGCCTCATTAAATATCGCAAAACTTTACCAAAAGTTTGGCTTAATTTTCTTAAAGGTATACTGGTTGATCTTGTCAAATATAAGATACCTTAACTGTGTAGTTTTTATTTTATTACACTTTTAAAAAAATCAAATACAAGATTTGTTTTTAAATTTGGTTTACTTTTGCCAACAGTACCTATAACAATTATAGAATTAAATTGAAATATTTTTTTTATTCCAAGAGTGAACTGAGAGACACATAAAAAAAGAAGAAGAAAAAGAAAAATGTTGCTCTTTCTTAGGTTTATACCAGCTCCATGCAGTTGACAGTATTTATCTGAATACTCTTTAAAGCGGTGGTAATGCATTAGGAGTCATACTTTCAAGACACATTGACTTAAATTTCTCCTCTTAAAGAAAGGCAACAATGTGTGATATAAAATGATGAAGACCATGTTGGATGCTTATCTCATTAGAAAATAGCACTTAGTGTAAATACATTGTCATAAAAGTAGAAAATTGTAAACAAAGTAGTGTTAAGACTTCCATACAAACTACTTAATCAAAGGCAACAATGTGTGATATAAAATGATGAAGAGCATGTTGGATGCTTATCTTATTAGAAAATAGCACTCAATGTTAAAACATTGTCATAAAAGTAGGAAATTGTAAACAAAGTAGTGTTTAGACTTCTATACAAACTACTTAATCACCATTATTTAACTAATAGCCCAAGAACAAAGCAAGCAAAAATTACTGACAAGATTTAACCAAGGAGTACCCTTTAGTAAACTGTAACATTCCTGGGGGGGGGGGGGGGGGGGGGCGCAAAAATCTCTTGAAAAAAAAAAGAGAAATCTTATTTTGGGCTTCATGGGTATTTAGATCTATAAAAGAGACTAACAAAATATTAAATATAGTCTGGAAATGCAAAGATTGTGATATATTGTTGCAATTGTTTTATGATGTTCTTTACTGGTGTAAAAATATGACAATTTCATGTCAAGAATGACCAAGTATGGAGATTGCGTTATTTACCTAAGTAGAGATATTGTCCAATATATTTCCAAATGTCATCCATCTTGATGACCTATAAGATAGACTCAGTAAAATACATTTGTCTCCGTCGGTGAAACTTAATCTGATAAGTGTGGCTATAGTTCGTAAATATCGTTTAGATCTTGTTTACTGCGCGAAAATTCCCATGCGCCCTTTTTCACGTTATTCCCTTGGATGTTGGTCGGGAAATGATGCTAAGTAAGATATCTTGATAGAAAATGAGCTGAAAACAAGAGTAGTATCGAGGGAAAGGTGGTTTATAGTTATGTCCAGACGATTAATGACACTTATATCTTGACGCAAAGAATCTATCAAATTTCTAAATGTATAATGAAAACCACATAAATTGTCATAAATCTTACTTAAAGTTCCATTTTAAGACAATATGCAGTATATTTTCAGCGTTGTGTCTATATTATTCAACTGTATGAATAAAAATAATTCGACAATACAGAGGTCATATTTAAGCAACACGTTTTCATGTATAACTCATGGGACTCTTTTACGCTTACGAAGTATATTGGGTTTGCTGAAACGTTAAACTCAATTTATTCTGAATTTATATGCTGATAAAACATAATTTTGTAAAAATGACTTACCTACAATCTGAAAACAGAAACAAACATAAGCAAATACTGTTACATTTAATCTTAGTGTTGATATAGCCTATCTTCCCCGGAAATCCGTAAAATTTTCTCTAGATTTTTTTCTGGCTGAAGCAAGAGACATCTTCGGTTACCTACAATAATGTTTAAAGATGTAATGTTTAGAATATTTATGACGAGACGAAACCTGCTCTTAAACATTACCCGTGTATCAATAGTATCAATATATTTGACATATGATAACACTTGTATAAAAGGCGTTACAACGTTTGCCTGTCCCTTTTCGATGATTATTACCTTCAGTTTTAAAGATTCAAGACAATCCTCGTACGGCAGTATAGTTTGTACTTTCTAAGCAAAAATTTTGAGTACATTTAAATGAACAACGAAAAACAACAGATTTTTCCCTCTCAATGGTAAATCATTTTATTATTAAAATGAATGTTGTCGGTTATCTTGTTCCGACATGACTTCCTTTTAATGAAATAGAGAGAAATAAAAATCCCAAAGGAACGTATAAAACGTCAATATTGTAAATGTTGAGGGCTCGGTTTGATTCAGCCTGTTCATGGACGGTAATGGAAAATGCAAGTTACCGTCCACGCCCCTAGCACCGACTTAAGCAGAATTCAACATTTTTATGGTGCAATTTTGAATTTAGAAACATCCAACATGTGTTCATATAGCAGTTATCGTGAAACTTTCTATGTGACATTTTCGTGTCATTCGGCGTATAGTCCCAAATTAAAAAAGTAAGTATGTCCTAAATATAACATCCCTGATTGAAAGTACGGGGCGACATTTTACGACCTCCACACGGCACAAATAAGGCTGATATTGCGGGGAAAATACAGAGAGAGGTAAGTAAAGAAACCTAAAAGAACGTCCAAAATGACTCAAACGTCGCATTCAAATTACTACAATGTTGCAAACTTATCAGATAATTTTAGAATAAAATGATCCTCATAAAGTTTTTAACAACACTAAAGAATGAAATGGGTACTATTAAAATAGTTTTGGCTGTCATGCTAAATGTATTTATATACATGGATACCATGACGAGGATTAAATAATATTGCTGAAATTAGTATATATCGAGTAGCTGACCCTTTTTTATGTTTAAATTTTTTATAAGCTTCATGTCATCTTATACCTGTTTAATTATTAGGACACTTTCAAGAGTTATTGTTAATTTCTTCTCCATTATAAAGTGAAAATACCATACCTGAAATCAGTTTTACGGCGGAACTGAACGATTTAATATTCTCTTTGTGTCCTTTCATAAAATTGTCTGTTGTTCTGATAATATCAAGTGATATCCAGGAAAATGTGATAAACGATCAATGTTCCTGAGACCATTAAGTAAAATGTAACAGAGAAATAAAATTAAGTGCGATTCAGTAAGTGAAGTAGTGTTTTAGAATAAGTTCAGAAGTTGGTCGAAATTAATTTTATGAAGCAATTCAAGAAGCTGATGGTCATGATTTAAAATGATAAAAAGTTTCAACATTGTTTAACTAATTCTCAATGAATCCTTAAATGAAAAGTGATTTATGTGCAAAGTCGACAAAATTGAACTGATATGCAGAATATATTTCAAACGACGTTCATTGACGATATTAAACTTACGACATTAACGGAAGCTTACAATTTATTGTACTTATACTTTGACAAACTTTTCCAATTTTTACACAATTATCTATATTTTATTATCAGCAACATTAAGATATTATACATTAGATCACTATTTGATGCAAATTATTTTATTTGACATATCTAAATATGACTAGCACAGTTTCTTTACCATCATTTCACAATTTGCCCTTTTCCAAATGAAGTCGAACAGAAATAAGGGAAGTCAGATTATTCCCAGCCACATAAAGTTCATTGTTGTTATACAGCGATCAGAAAAAACACATAATGTGTGTAAATAGTACATTTTGCTAATTTGTCTGACAACTTCTCGTTAATATCTCAACTGTCAGGAAAAATTACAGGTCGTTCTTCGACATAGATTTTAATGCCATCATTGATTAAAGAAACGAAGGAAATGAATCCGGTCTGAATGACAGATATCCATCGAGAAATAATAGGTGAAAAATATATACTGTCTATTAACTGGGGAAGTAATATGCATTTTTATGTTCTCGGTAATTTTGCGAATCCGAATTAAAAATGCCTTTTACATTAATGGGATATTCGCTGTTTCTTACAACTTGTATTGTTACAAAAGTAGTAACATTATCTTCTTTCGACGTTACAGATTCATAATGAAGGAATTCAGTTTAGTTATATTTGTTTACTTTGGGTCTTATAAATGAAGATGTGTGTAAGAGACGAGGGTGTTAGAGTTTGCAAAACTTGTACATGTTTGGTACAACATAAGATGTGGCTTTTAAGACGTTCTTTTTTTTGTTAATGTTCATATAAATAATAAATGCAGACTAGAGTTGTGTGGTATAAAGAACACTTCTTGAACACGAGTTTTGAAATGTATTAAGTTATTTTTTACCTTTTATTGTGTTTATATTTCAACAATGGGTGAACACTTAAAGTTTAATTCTGTGCTGCTTTATTTAAACGCAATTTGTCATTGCACCGTTCATGTCCCTAATTCGTTTGCCAACCTTAATCGTATCTTAGATTTCAGGTCTGTTGATTATGTAATTCCCTAAAGATGTCATTGTCATCATTAAATAAGGAAACGGGATGAAATGAATTGTGTGAAAATGGCAGAGAAGAATGAATGATATCAATTTTCAGAGAGAAATAAATGCTCTTGAAATCCGTATTACAGCGGTTTGGCAACAGCCTTGAAAATGTTTTAAATTTGAAGAAAAAAATTGTTTGTCGTAATAACCGCTCGGCATACTCTTGCATACTTTGAGAGTGTTTCAGTAAGCTTATAGCTTCCAAAACAATCGAACTAACATAAATTGGTAAAAAAAATATTTGCTGTATATCTCTTTTTGTAAACATAAGCCCAGTGGATAATTAATTTAGAACCATCAAAATATTTACTGTTATTAACACACTGACTGCTCTTCCTTTGAAATATAAGAATGCAACAGGGCTAAAGAGGACAATATTATACTATATTGTATATTGAATTATCTTGGGGGGACGAAGTACATATATCGATCTAACGCTCTGTTTTGCAATAAAATCATCAAATTTACATGAAATTAAGGAATTGTTCTCCAATTGTTCTTCGAGTTATATTCATTTGATTTGTGCCCTGGTATTAAATTTATGTCCGGAAAATTGAAGTACAAATATTTTCTATTTGGCGCGCTAAAATCTCTTTTGGGCTAAACACCGGCAGTGTACTTAAATTAACACTTCATGTTGAAATAAATATATACACTAATTACTGACCAACCAGATGTGCGGGTCAACAAAAATGCATGTTTTACAGAAGAAAAAGAAAAAACAACAATAACAAAAAAAATTCTTAAAAATTAATATCAAACCTGGTAGATTAAATGGCAGTTTAAAATGGAAATACAATTAAAAGCAGCAAAACTTAACTAAGCAGAAGGTATTTGTTAGGGGAAAAAACATTTGATATAAATGTATGTAGAATTTCAATACTTTTTATCAATCAAATGTGACATTTTAAAAGAGGAAATTATGATAATTATTTAATTCATTTATGTAATAATTAATTGGTCTTGTTGACATTGTTAATCTTTATTACATTTTCAATCTTTTAACCTGAAATTATACATAAGACAGTTTAACTTTCTTTTTCAAACAAGCTTTTCATCATAACTACAGGTTTGACTTTGAGTTGCTATATTTTGTCAGTTACTTATCTGTTGGACGTAACTCGATCTGGGCATTCGACTGATTTGATATATAATTCTCATTGAATAGGCTTTGGTTATCATAATATTTTATTTTTAATTACATCTGTATTGCAGGAATATGAATAGATATACAGGATATGCTTTAGGATAGATATTTTCTATATAAACAGCTTTATGACAACCATAAAGTAGCGCACAATATAATATCATCATATAGAACCAAGCAACCTTTACGACAGCCGGATGGATGGACCGACCAACTTACCGACCGACACACTGATTCTTATATATCCCTCTATATTTTGAAGAAAAATATAAGTTTAACAATTTCCTCTTAGTTCACTGGGAAACAAGAAACAGATTAAATGTTGTTCATATTCATTCATGTTGTACAAGTTCTTATGATATGTTCATATGCAAGAAATCACAGTACCTACAGTTTTCTTACTTTAAAGAATTAATGCATTAAATAGAAACATATTTGTTTGTTTTCCACTTATCAATAAATAGTCCAATTTCTTTAGACAACTATACATGTCAGAAATTTAATCAAAAACAATTTGTATTGTTTGGTAAATTTGGCAGATCTAATGTTTAAAACAATTTAATGGCTGTGTGTCTAAAACCAAGATGGTATAACGCAGTTTTTGTCAATATTTCATTATTTATTTCTGTTAATGAAGCGGATGCAATGTCTTTGATGAATATGATTGCTTTTGCACATGCTGAATTTAGTTGCCTTTTAATGACACATCTTGTTGATCAATAATCAAATTGACAAATTTCAAATGTAAAACATTCTGCACTTAATTTCTACATTAGGTTGCTTCATAAGATTGCCGGATTTCGAATGCAGTATAAATGAGCTTGTCCGTGTCCTATATCGGATAATTAGAATTTTTAGTTTGTACCTTTATAATCAATACAAATGATGACATCCTCGTTTAAACTGTTGTCAAATTTATAGTCAGTTTCAGTAGACAAACTATTCCGAGAAATATTTTCTGTGTATATGTGATGGCATGATTTAGTGTACGATACATAGACTGCAAAGGATGAAGATCATAAACATATCAAACATTAAAGGATAGACAACTCGTATTTATATTTTATCGTTAAACGTATGTGTGATGAAATCTAACACAAGTTTAGTGTTATGTATTTCTTATTTAAACTAACTTTAAATCGATTACATTCAAATAAACAGTTGTCCCATTTTCATTAAATACAAGATTTCATTGTTAAAAAACATGTTATTATATTGCATTCTTCACTTTTTTTGCCGGTTTTAACATGTATACTACTGTTTTCTCGGTGTATATTCTTTGCTTTGATAAAATAATGCTACGCTGTTTTACTGTTTGAACATATTTACAATTTGTTTTGCTCTTGAAATGAGATCAATTTATCTTCAAAGATTTAATCAGCCGAATATGTTGCAAGATATCATTATAATATCTTGATATCAAGAAGATATCCATTTTGACAAAAACTATTTACCTCAGAACTGACTAAGAGATGTCGATCCGTACACATACATAAAGCTTTAATCAAATTTCAATTTTTCAAGTTTCCTCTGTTTATTCATTAGATGTTTATTAGCATTTATTTTGTTTTATAAATGGATTTGCTGAAATAAAACTTCATTATTATTGGAAAACGACATTAACAATGTAATGTAATCTGATATTTGTTGAAAAAATGTTGCAATGGAATAATAAAAAAACACGTTCTATAAACGATTTCAGTTTGACCTAAATGTGTTGGTTTGAGAAAAGCATTGCATTAAAAGGCAAGAAAAATCTAATGAAACGTTGAATATAGATTCACACAGATGACTTCTAATCCAGTTACCTCTCTGGCGTGGGTTCGATCCCCGGGAGATGCTTTAGTAGTTTAGCACGGAGGAAGGTAGTCTAGTACTGGTGTAACTCTCCAGGAACGATGGTTAGGAAACTACCCGCCTATATGACTGAAATACTGTTAGGAAAAGGCGTAAAATGAAACAAACAAACAAACAAATATCTACTTTATTTTTTATTCTGTGGTTAATTTAAACGACTTGTTAATCAGCTTTAATGTTCAATTGAATAACACCTTAACCATATATTTGAATTACAAAATGGTATAATGTTTTGATTCACCTCTAATATGTTCATTCTTAAAAAAACTATCCGTTTCAAAACCTACAATATACTTTTATTAAGTGTCACGACAAATTCTTTGATTTTTCTCACTTAAAAGATGCAACCGAGAGTATTGAAACTGGTTTGTTTGAAAAATTGTCATATCAAAGCCTGAATAAATGTGTTGAATGCTGTCTTGACATCATCAGACAGATTTCTTCTTTTTTCGGGTTTTAGTCGCATCAACACAGAAGAGGTCATATAGTGACTTTTCAGTTGAACTTGTAGAAGAAGACCTAGCGAAAACCTTTATAATCAAAAATGATATTTATAAATCTACTCAATATTCCTTTATTTCTTTTGCCTAACTAATCATAGTCTCTTAGCAAGAAGCGGACAATATTCTTGCAAACACCAAAACTAGAAAAATCATTGATTTCTTTGCTTTATTTTATTTTGCTCACAAAGTGTGGTATGTAGACACATTTATTGTGAAATGCTTGAAACAGACCCGTAGCAAATGATATTTGATGTTAAGATGACTTTATAATTCTGTCACATCTCGAGTATTATGATGAATTTCTGATGAAAGCTAGATGTTCTGATGAGTCTGATAATTCTGTGAGAGTTTTTTTGTCTGTGATGATATACATTTTAAGATACATTTCATGAAAATACTCTCAAATTGTCGTACTTTTTTAAACATTCAAGATATACACGAGGATTATATAACAAAGTTTAAAAGCATCGAAAAATATATGATTTTTAGCTGACCTGACCACGAAGTGATGGAGCTATGTCCGTCCTCGTGCGTCGTGCGTTGTGCGTCGTCAACAATTGGGTTGTTAACAGTTTAGCAGTCACAGTTTTGATTGGATTGTCATCACTTTTGTCAGAATGTTTGTCTCAATAAAATTCAGATTGAGTTCGAAGATGGGTCATATCGGGTCAAAATCACAGGAGCTAAAAATAGGAAAAGCTTGTGTTAACACTCTTGTGGTCGCAGTTTTGATTCAAATTCCCTGGAAATCAGTCATGAAGGTTGTTTTGATGATTTCTAGGACAAGTACGAATATGGCTCATTTGCGGTCAAAAACTAGGTCACAGAAGCTAAAAATAGAAAAATCTTGTTAACAGTCTAGTGGCTGCAGTTTTGATCCAAATATTCTGGAAATTTGATTGGATCATCATCAAACTTTGTCAGAATGTTTGTCTCAATAAAATACAGATTGAGTTCGAAGATAGGTCATCTAGGGTCAAAAACAAGGTCATACGAGCTAAAAAAGGAAAAATCTCGTTAACACTCTAGTGGCAGATTTGATTCAAATATCCTGAATATTGGTCAGGAAATTTGTTTGATGATTTCTAGGTCAAGTTAGAATATGGGTCATCTTTGATAAAAAACTAGGTCACAGGAGCTAGAAATAGAAAAAAAGTTTTAACACTTTAGTGGCTACAGTTTTGATCCAAATATTCTGGAAATTTGCCAGATTGGTTGTTTTGATAATTTCTAGGTCAAGTTTGTATATGGGAAGAATTCTTTGTAAGGATAGAAAATTAAGATTTTTTAAAAAAGGCGACAGTAATCCGCCAGTTCTGACTTCATATGAAACGTAATATGAACTTATTATGAAACACATTTCGTTTTTAGTTGACCCTATGTAGATGTAAATGTGATCTATTTCAGAATGATTTTGTTTTCATTGACGTCTGGCTTGTCGGCATAAATGAATTTGTCAGTCACATGCTTTACTGTTACTTAAAACATATATAATTCACTGCCCTTTCAGTCATAGAAAAGGGGACTTTATAAAAAAGTAATGTAATTATTGGACGATAAAAAATGTTTCATAGATACAAACCTGAAACAACTCTGAAATGTATTTTTCTTACCGGTAAAAGAATCGGTTTATATAATCATTAATAAACCTACCGATCACTAAATTATGACAATGAATATTCAGAAATATATAAGTATTGTTTGCATTTTATTTTACATACATTTTTTTTTATTTTAGATAAACGTTAAAGATGACAAAGCATTTGTGAAATGGTTAGAGATGTATTAGAGCAAACTCAATATGCATCAACAAAATGTATTGGTGTTTTCAAGCTTCAATTCTGGAACACGACCATAATAGAGGATTATCCAAACAGATTTAGATCGATTCAGTACTTTTATTTATTTATTATACTAGTATCTCTATGACTTTTTCCAAAGTCCAATTCTTCCTTTTTTGCAAATAAAACAAACAACAACAACAACAACAAAGGTGTATGAGTACTCACATCTAAAAAAGTATGGGTCATCAGCATTTCCAACGTCTTATTGAATACTGAATGACATTAATGGCTTTGATTGATACATTTCAATTGAGGTACTACCGTGTGCAGTTTTAAATAATTCCTTCCGGAGTTTAAGTTTTTACAAGCAACAAACATACATTTTATTCCTTAAATGGTTATACATTAATTTTATTGTACCATTAGTATAGGGACGGATTCGATAGTAAATAAAACACAGTCGAACTACAATAAATTGGCAAAAACAAAATGATATGGATGAGCTGAATGTTTAACCCGAATTTTACTATCTATATAGACACAAAAATGTGTTTAATTACACTAATTGCTTAGTATTGTTTTTGTTCCAGGAACGAGAATGTTCCAATACGCTTATGGCTTACAATCAAACTAAAATAAATTCTTATAAACTAAATTATTTAGATGAGTTTAAACATAAACCGATTTTGCACTTTCTCAGAAATGACTACATACAGTTATATAGCTTAAAGAACACCTGTATGCAAACTTTATGTAAAGTTTACCATGTGGTTTGCGAGTTATGGATATTTTTCCTTACTAAAGTTTGGCTATCAGAAGGGTTCTTTTTCAGAAATGAGAAACTCTAGATAATCTATGATATCATCATTATTAAAATGTTTTCCTATTTATAATTGTAAAGAAATAAATCATAGCATTCAGCTAACAAATCACACAGGCCAAATGATTGATTCTACTCAAAATGTTTGAAATATGCATAAAACTGTTACCCTACACCTCCTACGTTGTATTTTAATCACTTGTTTGACCATTTCCGTATTTAAGAAGACTTATTAAAACTATCGCTAAACTTTACCAACATGAGGGGCTTTTTTTAATGTTTGGCTTAATTTTCTTAAAAATATATTGGTTGATCTTGTCAAATATAAGATACCTTAACCGTGTAGTTTTTAATTTATTAGACTTTAAAAAAATCAAATACCATATTTGTTATTAAATTTGGTTTACTTTTGCCAAAAGTACTGATAACAATAATTTTTATTATACAATTAAATTCAAACATTTTTTTTTATTCCGAGAGTGACCTGAGAGACACATAAAAATGAAGAACAAAAAGAAAAAGGTTGCTCTTTCTTAGGTCTTAACCAGCTCCATGCAGTTGACAGTAGTTATCTGAATACTCTTCAAAGCGGTGGTAATGCATTAGGAGTCATACTTTCAAGACACATTAAACCCAAGAATTGACTTAAATTTCTCCTCTTAAAGAAAGACAACAACGTGTGATATAAAATGATAAAGAGCATGTTGGATGCTTAATCCATTCGAAAAAAGCAATCAGTGTAAAAACATTATCATAAAAGTATAAAATTGTAAACAAAGTAGTGTTTAAACTTCCATACAAACTACTTAATCACCATTATTTAACTAATAGCCCAAGAGCAAAGCAAGCAAAAATTACTGACATAATTTAACCAATGAGTACCCTTAAGTAAACTGTAACAATCCTTGGGGGGGGGGGGAATCTCTTGGAAAAATAAGAGAAATCTTATTTTGGGCTTCATGGGCATTTAGATCTATAAAAGAGACTAACGAAATATTAAATATAGTCTGGAAATGCAAATATTGTGAGAGAAACTGTAACATTTTTGCAATTGTTTTTATGATGTTCTTTACTGGTGTAAAAATATGACAATTTCATGTCACGAATGACCAAGTACGGAGATTACGTTATTTACCTAAGTAGAGATATTGTCCGATATATTTCCAAATGTCATCCATCTTGATGACCTATAAGATAGACTCAGTAAAATATATTTGTCTCCGTCGGTGAAACTTAATCCGATAAGTGTGGCTATAATTCGTAAATATCGTTTAGATCTTGTTTACTTCGCGAAAATTCCCATGCGTTCTTTTTCACGTTAATCTCTTGGATGTTGGTCGGGAAATGATGCTAAGTAAGATATCTTGATAGAAAATGAGCTGAAAACAAAAATAGTATCGAGGGAAAGGTGGTTTATAGTTATGTCCAGACGATTAATGACACTTATATCTTGATGCAAAGAATCTATCAAATTTCTAAATGTATATTGAAAACCACATAAATTGTCATAAATCATACATAAATTTCCATTTTAAGACAATATGCAGTATATTTTCAGCGTTCTGTCTATATTATTCAACTGTATGAATAAAAAAAATTCGACAATACAGAGGTCATATTTAAACAACACGTTTTCATGTAGAACTCATGGGACTCTTTAACGCTTACGAAGTATATTGGGTTTGCTGAAACGTTAAACTCAATTTATTCTGAATTTATATGCTGATAAAACATAATTTTGTGAAAATGACTTACCTACAAACTGAAAACAAAAACGAACATAAGCAAATACTGCTACATTAAATCATAATGTTGAAATAGCCTCACTTCCCTCGGGAATCCATTAAATTTTCCCTAGATTTTTTTTTCTGGCTGAAGCAAGAGACATCTTCGGTTACCTACAATAATGTAAAGATGTAATGTTTAGATTATTTATGACGAAATCTGCTCTTTAGCATTACCTGTGTATGTTGAAAATATGTATACCACGTAACACTAGAATGTTTTATCTTCGAGTGTTTATTGTAGTGTGTCCATTTTCAATTATTGCAACCTCACAACAAGCTACATAAAATCAACATGTCTTGTCTCGCCCATCACCTCCACATTATTTTCGGGCTGAAATGAACCAGTGGCTTCCGAGTCTGCAATTCTTATGTAATTTTGTTGTGATTAATGCTCCCGAGGGATCACTTTGTTTCCAGATTTTTCTATTATACTCGTATATGCATCATACATCTTACATATTTACATTAATACATAATCTTCGGGAAAATAGCAGTTGTTAGTAAAAAATAGATGTAAAATTAATAAAAACACACTACTTTCGGTTTTGCAGCGAAACGGATCACTTCTTTGCTTTTGATTTTTCATATCACAGGTACCCTCTTATTCAATGTTTTTGATACACGGGTACCCGTCCTAGCACAGTAAGTAAGGAAGCAAGAAACGCAAAAGATGGAATAAGACTTTATAATACAGGTAGTTGGAATTCGACCACAATTATTCATCAATGAATAAATGAATAAATAAGATAAATAAATAGATAAGCAAATGAATATATAAACAAGGGCAATACATTATATAAAATCTATCATAAGCGGAAGTATAAATTGATAAAACTTATATAGCAGCACAATAAAATAATGTTTTCTTTTGGGGCTTCACATTCTGGTATTCTCTATCTTGGGCTTTTAACTCTGGGCTTCTCTGTCTTTTGGCTTCTGTCTCTGTTATTCTTTCTTTTGGGACATCTTTCTCTAATGTAAACACTTTTGGGACTTCTTACTCTGGGCTTCTCTGTCTTTGGGCTTCTGTCTCTGTTACTCTCTCTTTTGGGGCATTTTTCTCTATTGAACACACTTTTTTGGGGTTCTAACTCTGGGCTTTTCTGTCTTTGGGCTTCTGTCTCTGTTATTCTCCCTTTTAGTGCATCTTCCTCTAATGTACACTCTTTTGGGTCATCTAACTCTGGGCTTCCCTGTCTTAGGGCTTCTGTCTCTCTTTTTCTCTGTTTTGGGGCTTTTTTCTCTGTTGTACTTTCTTTTTGGATTTCACATTCTGGTATTCTCTCTCTTTGGACTTCTAACTCTGGGCTTCTCTGTCTTTGGGCTTCTGTCTCTGTTACTCTTTCTTTTGGGGTATTTTCTCTATTGAACACACCTTTGGGTCTTCTAACTCTTGGCTATCTCTCTTGGGGCTTGTTTCTCTATTATTCTCTCTTCTGGAGCATCTTTCTCTATTTTACACTCTTTTGGGGCTTCTAACTATGGGCTTTTCTCTCTAAGGGCTTCTGTCTCTGTTATTCTCTATTTTGGGGCTTTTTCTCTGTTGTTCTTTCTTTTGGGACTTCATTTTCTGGTATTTTCTCTTTTGGGAGTTCTAACTCTGGGCTTCTCTCTTTTGGGGCTTCTGTCTCTGTTATTTCTCTTTTGGGACGTCTATTTCTGTTGTTCTCTTTCTTTTTTTCTCCTTGTGTTGGGAATTGATTCTCTGGTGTTCTCCCTGACTGGATTTCTGTCTCATTTTTGCTGTCTTTATGTTCATTTAATTCATTAGAAACATTGTCTCTTGAGTCAAGAAATTTTTCATCAGATGACGAATACTCAGATTTATTGCCATCTTCAATAATTTCTTGTATGATTTGCAGCCTACAAGCGTATTCCCATTCACTTATATTTGAAAACCAATCAAATTCAGACTTATTTGCAAAACAAATATACGTTACCTCAAAAGGCATATTTTTTCATGGTTTGACAAATCAGAAGTTAGTTTTAACAGAAATATATGTAGGTCATGTACAAAATAGTGTGCTGTTAAAACAGCTTTGCCATTTTCGGAGACACGGTCAAATTCATCTCTGCTATTAGGATCAAATACATAAAATATGTCATCATGGATAACAGCAGCAGTGTAACATGAAATAGTGAGAATCAAAGTGCTGAAGGCACTGCAGTTGGGACGTATGAAGGATCAAATAACTATTTTTTCTATTTCGGGGCAGATAATTCAATGAGTGAAGGGTGTTGCCGGTTGATAAATATAAAGTGCACAATTCAGTAAATGAACAGTAGTTGATACAATTATTCTATGACACACATGTTCAAATATAATATTTAGGTTACATGTACGTGTAGGTCGATCATAAACCGTTATTGGCCTTTTTTGACAAGAGAAACAAGTGAAATTAGAGCTACCAGAGGAAACTGCAAGCTTGACTATTTTAACACAAGACATTATAAAGGGAGACAAAGCTATGAAAAAATAATCAATTGTGATATATATCAAATTTTCTGTATCAGTATCAAGTAAACACTCAAATGGTCAATATTTTTTGCATCACATTATATGAATGTGACCATGTCATTAGAACTTATAATGGCCTTTGTTTACTGCAATTCTCAGGCTAATCTCTTTCACTGTATAACGTTTATAAAGTTTCAATCAAATTCCTTCAATATTTTAATCCTCTCTCAGAACAGTATCATGAAATATATACGGAGATAATTCAAAAACTAAGTAATGTAGAATTTTGGTTATTTGACACAAGACTTCTTCTCACTAGTCTCTACAACTGTATTTAGTTTGAGTGTGATATCATTGAAAAAATTTACTCCAGACAACCATTATTTTAAAAGTTGTTGTACATGTATTTTTCAGAGATGATAATTGTAAAATTAAGCTAGAAACTAGAACTCCGCGAGTCGGATGTGTCGCCTTGTGAACAATGTAGTTTAGGAGAAATGGCCAGGACAAAAATGAAATATGAAAAATAACAAAGAGCAATAACTAAAAAAATAATAAGTTCAGAGCAGCAGTTTCTGAACACTGCACTTCTTATCAATAAGATCTATCATACTATGATGGTTCAAGTCCATAGCTTTCATACTTGAGGAGAAATGACCAGGACAAAAATAAAGAAAGAAAATCAACAAAGGGCAATAACTCAAAAAATAAGAAATGCAGAGTACCAGTTCTTGTGCACTGCACTTCTTCTTAATGAGATCTATCATCCTATGAAGTTTCAAGTCCATAGCTTTTATACTTAACGAGAAATGGCCCGGACAAAATTAAAGTATGAAAATAAACAAAGGGCAATAACTCAAAAAATAAGAAATGCAGAGTAACAGTTCTTGTGCACTGCACTTCTTCTTAATGAGACCTATCATTCTATGAAGTTTCAAGTCCATGGCTTTTATTCATTATGAGAAATGGCCCAGACAAAAATAAAATATGAAAATTAACAAAGGGCAATAACTCAAAAATTAGGAAGTACAGAGTACTGGTTCTTGTGCACTGCACTTTTTCTTAATGAGATCTATCCTCCTATGAAGTATCAAGTCCATAGCTTTTTTAGTTGAAGAGAAATGGCCCGGACAAAATTAAAGTATGAAAATTAACAAAGGGCAATAACTCAAAAAATAAGAACTGCAGAGTACCGGTCCTTGTGCACTGCACTTCGGGTTATTAAAAGAAGCATGCATACCAAGTTTGAAGTCAATCAGACTTATAGTGACTGAGTTATGCTCCGGACAAGCTTTAGGGGACGCCGACAACGACACAGACGACGCCGACAAAAGTAACCCCTATTATGTCACCTTTTCAAGGCGACACAAAAATTCGGGTTCTTTGAAAAACACTTTCTTTCACTTGATTATTTTCGCTGTGTAAAAGTTTAATCAAATTTCATCAACTCTTTTCCAGTATTTCTCTGGACAAGCATAATTAAGTACATGTATAATAAAGGTAGATAATTAAATAAGAGGGCCATGATGGCTCTGAGGTTGCTCACCTGTATATACCCCCCCCACCCTGCAGGGCCAGTTTTAACCCAAGGGCTTTTATTTGAACAAACTTGGAAGACATCCATAAGAAGATGATTCATGCTAAACATCAAAGCTCTAGTTTATTGGGTTTTTTTAAAGAAGATTTTTTAAGTTTTTACTAACACATACTGTTAAAAACAATGACAACCCTGGAGCAGGGCCAGTTTTGAACACAGGGCTTTTATTTTAACAAACTTTGTAGACACTCACTAGAAGATGTTTCAACTTATAATATAAACTCTAGCTATTTGGGTTCTTTAAAAAAGATTTTTGAAGTTTTTACTATATGCATATAGGGAAAATCAATGATCCCCTGGGGCAGGGCCAATTTTGACCCCCGGGCTTTTATTTGAACAAACTTGGTAGACACTCATTAGAAGATGTTCATGCTAAATATCTTAGCTCTAGCTCTTTGGGTTCTTTTAAAGAAGATTTTTAAGTTTTTACTATTTGCATTTAAAGAAATTTAATGACCCCCTGGGGCAGGACCAATTTTGACCCCAGGGCTTTTATTTTAACAATCTTTGTAAACACTCACTAGAAGATATTTCATGCTAAATATCTTAGCTCTAGCTCTTTTAGTTCCTTAAAAGAAGATTTTTTTAAGTTTTTACTATATGCATTTAAAGAAAATTAATGACCCCCTGGGGCAGGACCAATTTTGACCCCGGGCCTTTTATTTGAACAAACTTGGTAAACACTCATTAGATGATGTTTCATGCTTAATATCTTAGCTCTAGCTCTTTGGGTTCTTTAAAAGAAGATTTTATAAAGTTTTTACTATATGCACATAGGGAAAATCAATGACCCCTGGGGCGGGGCCAATTTTGACCCCAGGGCTTTTATTTAAAAAAACTTGGTAGACACTCACTAAAGGATGTTTCAAGCCAAATATCTAAGCTCTAGCTCTTAGGGTTTTTTTAAAGATGATATTTAAAGTTTTTTTCTTTCGGTTCCCATGGCAACCAGAGTTCAGCATGGAATTAAATTCTTTGCACAATTTTTAAAGGTGACAGCCAAAGGAACATTCTTGTGAAGTTTGGATGAAATTAGCGTAGTGGTTTATGAGGAGATGTCATTTAAAGTAAAAGTTTACGGCCGGACGAAAAGGGATCACAAAAGCTTGACCTGTCACTTTGTGACAGGTGAGCTAAAAACTAAGGAATGGAGTTATGGTTCTTTGACACATTGGAAAATTCGAGTCGTTCAAGTTGATGTAGATTCAGTGATAGTTTGGAATAAGCATTTTTAACTTAAGGGATATAATTAAAACATGAAGCAAGGTAGAGTTATGTTTCTTGAACATTGCACTTCCTCTTAAAAGTCTCTATCACTTTGTGAAGTTTACATAAAATCCCTTCAATACATATTTAGTTATATTCATATTTCGGACAAGAGTGTGAAGGACAAATGTCTTCCTAAGTACAGACTATGTTTTTTTTCCTTTATCAACTAAAATCTCAAAAACACCATTAAAAACATATTTTCCTCCCATGAGCAACCCTTTTTCCCAAAAGTACAAGTCTGTATGGAATGAACACAGATATTTATCCATAATATTACTTGAGTCCATACCGACAGATGGTTAAGACCGCAACTATATTCTCTCCCTTTCAGGAGCATAAATTATAATAACATGCTAAATCTTTGTATAGTTCTATATCAGATACCAGTATGATGAACCTTACTTTTGTACCATTTAAGTTATAGCAAAATTCAGCTTTCATTGACATACAGAAATGGGTCAGCCTTTAGTCCCCTCTTAATGAAAATAGAAGGGGACTAATAACAACAATTTATTCTCATAGTTTCAATTCTCAGGTTTATTACTTATCATTACACCAGGCAAGCTAAGATACATGTTAAAACCACAGGCACTATATACCACATTTACCCATATACGCTCATAATACTATATATAAAGAATAAAGGTCCCTAACGAGAGAAAAATATCATGCAAAACAAACAAGAACTGTTCGGTAAAAATACACCAGATCACTATTTTATCTTTGTCTATCATAAACACTTTTTACTTCATCGAAATCCTACAAAATGCTCCAAAATACGAGCAAGTTTCCAAATTTCACTGAAATGTCATTGCATGTCGTTTTCGACGTCCAAGCGATGCGTGTAAACAAAGGTGAATTCTGGTCAATTTCTACAAAATCAACGAATAACTGTTAAGATTTCGACATACTTTCTTTAAGGCAACTTGTATACAGTCAAACTGCGATGTCTTTACTTCACAACTGTCCGACGATAACACTAACAAGCTAAAAAATTAAAAATAATTGACAGCTCCGTTCCAGAAAGTAACCATTTCTTACATTACCGCACTGAATATAAGGTAAAGTAATGATTGGTTAAGCGGAAAATCCGAGTTTTAACATTTTCCTTCAACACAATGTTCATGACTGGCCTTTACTATTGACAGGGGATTCAATTCAGACTAGCCCTCTAAAATACTCCAACTAGTCCAAAGTGTTAATGGTGCCTATACAGTTATGATCACTACATCTGGAAACTGGAGATTCCCACTGAGTGTGATGCTTATCTTCATTCGCTTGACAGTGACACATGTCCACCTTAAAAAAAAAGCAATAAAAATTATATGAAGTGCAATAATTTGCAAAAAAATGCTTATCTTATTTGTCTCTTCTTACATTTATAATGCAGAGCACTAGATTTGTGTGTCAGTCATACAAAATGACTTTCAATAATACTATTTAAATATATTTGAAATACAATTTCTTTAATAAATACTCATATAGTAATACTAAATTCCTTTTTTGTGATATTTTTTCTGACACATATGTGCAGACAGTACATTGTGTACACCGGTCTTACTGACCTGTGTGATACCATTCTAAGCATGATGCCAAGAAAATTTTGGACTTGTGAGAGGCTGTAAATGACCCCAGATTGATCATAAGGTAATGTGTAACCAACGCTGAAAAGCATTTGACTATATCTCAATCCATTGAGAAGTGACATCACTTTGAAATCAATTTTGATTGAAAAAATCGAGGCAAAATAGTGATTTTGGGCAATTTTGAGATGTCCCCTCGTTGCCATGGTAACAGAAAATTTAAGCCTGAGCATGTTGTTGCAAGGGCAATGGTCCAGTCAACATTTGTGCCAAGTTTGATTAGTGTTGAAGCAGTTTTTATAGTATTATAGCAATTTGAACTTGTAACGGGAGACTTTTCAATGAAAACAGCCATTTTTCACAAAATGCTCATGAAGTAATGGGTTAAGAAATTTTGCATCTTGATTGGGAAAAATATTTAGTACCATGTACAAAGTTGTTAATCCAACAAATTGTATATCATTCAAAGCATAAAAAATTGACAATGGAATGTGTTTTTGAACATCATCTGTCTGGTACCATATTGGATTGAAATGGAATGAAGAAAAATTGTCAGCTTTGATAACGGGAATTTTGACTTATGATTTTTTTCTAAACTTGGAAAAGAAAAAAAGCATATTTGGCATTATTTGCCACTGGGAATGGGTCTGTTAATCTGACCCGTGGTGACACTGGTAAAAATGCATGTTTTCATTAATTTTTTTTGGAAAACAGTTTGGTTTGTGAAATATACATTAAATATTATATAAGTACCTGTTGTTTGTAATAATCTTCTAGTCTTTCTTTAATCTTATACTGTACTTTTTTCTAGCTACATGTACCAGCCTTTCCAAGTGAATATTAAAGTAAATAATCTTTTATTTCCCTGAAAATATCAATTTAGAGATTTCATTTCAAAATCATCCAATACTACTCTCTTAGTGTGTGTATATACAGAGACATATAAATACATTTTATGTATTTTAACGTCTCTGGTATATACAATGTATATATGTGTCTACACAATGTATATATATGTTTACACTATAATATGATTGTGTACAGCATGTAATGACATAATTAAAATTTGAAAAATTTATGATAATAAAATATTAATAATATTTCTTCATATTACTCCACAGTATTACCACTAAAATAGAAAATGTTCTATCATTTTATTATGATATCTATTTTTTACATGTAGATTTGTGAAAAAAATGTGAATATCAGTAGTGTCAAAAATTGTTAAATCATAATTATAAAATGTCTAATTAACACTGATAAATTACTTCAACCATGTATTGAGAACAGGTATAGATCATTTCCAACAGTCTTGCTGTTGTGTTGACATTTTCGCGACATGGTTGTGTGTCTGCCTTGTAATCAAGAGGTCTGGGGTTCAGATCCCTTTGAGTGCCTGAAGATTTTTCAGGTTAACAATTATCAAGGTGGCAGTGATTTTTTTTTCAACTTTCAAAACAACCTGTGGCTTTATAAATGGGAAACTATAGCTTGATTAATCAGAAAAGAGGAAAAATTTCAACCACTGAAAATGGAATTTACCCATACATTTAAAAAAAGTGTAATTCAATTTAAAGGGGTTCCATTGAGGTATTTTGTCATGATGGGACTGAAATATTTTTTCCAGATAAATGTACCATTTGATGAATGTTTAGAACACTAATCTTTGTACAAACCTTTAGATCATTTGCGCACTTCGTTTTTCCAGAATAGTTATTCAAATTGTAAAAAGATGACCCAAAATGAAATGACTAGACTTTAAATAGATATGATAATTTATGATAAAGGTCAAAATAAAATTATTCTGAAATATTCAAGAATGTGCCCCATTTGGTAGAGACGTAACGGCCGTGACAAGACCAAAAAATTGTAGGCGTATATGCCGGTTTTCCTGTAAAGGCAGACATCTGTGTAATATCAATTTGTAAAATCTGTCGGTTTTGCAGTCTAAGTATGATCGAAATGTCTTGGGTACGAAAGACTCGAGATCTCCAAATTACTTCGAAATTATTTACGAAAGTTTTAGTCCTCGGAAACAAATTGGCATCAATAAATAAACTTAATATTATTAGTCATCAAATTCATAACATATTTTGCTTTATAACATACCTTATGAGCTTAACAGGCTGATAATTATGCTCGTGAAGTAGGTCGAAAAATATACCGGAAGTTGTCGGATTCATTTAACCTAATTATCGGCTAATTCAGAGACGAATAGATTATCTACATCTCTGGCTAATTCTATTTCAATATCCACTTTGCAATTATAAACTACAAAATTTATCCGATAAATAATGTCTTTTTCAAAAATTCTGGAATATAATACAAAAAAATGTGATGATAAGGCGGATGAGTAAGTTAAATATTGCAAGCCGTCAAGCACTATGACCCAATTAATTTACTATCCCATTCATAGAATTATGTGACCCCACAAATTATATCCGCTACGTTTCTAATACCGTAATTCAAGCTCAATTGCACATTATTTTCAAAAAATAAATTTCTTGTCTCCACTTCTGTTCGCAATAAATCGAAGTTTTCAGAAATTCAGAGCACTATTTTTCACTCGCGGCGGTTATGCGTCGGTCATGGTCGGGTGATCACTATGAATTCAGCTTAGCTTGATATGTTAGAATACAATATAGCATTTAGAGTGGCGATGAAACGTCACAGCAGTGGGCGTTACCCTGTATGGTTGGAAATTTCGGGTTTGTAAGTGCACTAGTTGGGACTACGTCCCAACTAAAAACCAACAGTTTCTATCTTACATTAAGAATTTATAAGATTTTGATATGGGGGAACAATTTCAGTCAAAAGTAAACCAAAGTCAGCATTTTCAGTACACAAATTATTGTATATATTTTGCAAGTCAGAAATGAGAAGATAATTTTGGGATAAACCATTTATTTTTAGTGACTGGTCACCTTCGTCTAAAATTTCATTTAAATCGGTCTCTGTCCAGGTTTCCACTTTGCATTTTCTTGCTTTTTGTATAGCTGCATAGCTGTTAGCAACACACTGTCTTCCTGCTCCATTGAATTTAGGATTTGCCTGGTGATACGCTGCTTGAGCAATCAGAATCATCTGCAAGAGAACATTCATTTCAGTAAGAACTTAGATTCAAGCCACAGGATATTATTCACTTTCTGCTTGTTAAGTCATTCTGGACTATTCACTATGTAGACTTGTAAATACTGTATAAGTGGCTGTTTATGCGTCACGAAAATTTTGCGAATGTCAAAAAGTGGACTTTTTGCATGCTGAAATATTTGCGAAAAATAGGATTTCTTGAACTGACTACTGTTTTTGGGATATCAGTAATTAAGCAGGTATACGTTACAAATATGCTGCTATTGTATTCTATTCAGTTGTTTAATACTTTTATTATAATATTTATATAATTGTTTGAAATATACGTTGATAAGTTTGATAAATGACCTGATCACTCATTTCTTTGTCATATTTTGAAACATTCTTATGTTATATAAATAACCTATTGTGCTCCTTACACATACATGTATATCGTTTCATCAATATTTGTGATTTGTTTAGACCAAAATTAAACAAACAAGCAATGAGAAAAAATAATCTCAGTATGTGAACAGTAAAACTTATTCATGTTAGATGCTGTATAAAAATGTGTGTTCAAATGATAGAAGAAAGTTTGCCTAAACAGAAATAATTTTGTGTCATCGATATTTGTGAATAATTTCAATTCGCGAAAATTGCAAATATTTACATGTCGCAAAATTAACCACTTATACAGTGCCTGTTTATGACTTTAAATATACACAGACAACTCCTCAAGAGATAATTATTATTTTTTTTTATGATATAATATGAGATTTATTATGACTCAGAATTCTGGATATATTTAAAAAGGGACTTGGGTTTTAAGGACTGAAAAGTGTTAAATAGATCTTGATCAATGTGCAATTTTAAGGTTTTGATACCAGCATTATGAATCGGTCTATAACATCATCTTGAACTTATTTAAATAATCAAAGTTGAATGTAGTTACCTGGTGGTACAATTATTTCAAAAACATAAAATGCCCACCAACTTAGGTTTAAAACCATACATTATAGTTATCATTTAAACATAGCTTGTTTAAATCAGATAATTATAAATTAATCATTAATTTTTGAAAAATAATGTTTAAGATCTATTTCAAATAAATTCTATAAATTTAATGCAATGTTAAAGTTAACACTTAACAATTTAATGATCCTCTTTTGCAGTTTAAATTTAACTTTATGTTCTCTATAAAAATTGTTTACATTGGATAAACACTGGGTAAACACTGGATATATACTTGTACTTGTAAACTGGTTTAGATTAAAAGAATGACATCATAACTGTGACATCATCAATGCAAAGTGTGTATCAAAATGGGGAGCAGTTGAACATAAACCTCTTCTTTAAATGTTAACAATCATTTAAAACTTGAAGGGAAATTCAAATTGACATATTGACAAAGGATGCACATAAAGCACATAATTCAAATGACAGTGTTCATGTTTTTATAAATTAATAACTAAACTAGTACATAAAGGTTATATGATGCTATTAAGTTACCTAGTAACCTATTTAAAATCATTAAATCAAAATTTCTTTCAAGAATAAATATACAAAAGTCTTACATTGTTTATCATATTTTACAAAAATGAAATCTGAAAAATCTACATAAATTAAACCATTGTTAATATAAGCAAAAGCATATATTTCATTGCTCATCTATATTTAAATTTTATATGTTTTAAACTTCCAAATTTAACTTTCAATAGAAGTGTTTAATACATAATACTTCAAAAAAGTACATTTTTATTTTCATGATATGGAAATACATTGGTTAACTACACAATTTTCTAACAATAAAAAATGGAAACTTTGCGCACTCAAACAGACCCTTCATGCTACACTAATGCTTGCACTAAGAACTTTTTCACAATCAATTCCACTGTATGAAAATTCAAATTAGTAAATGCGGAAAAGGTGTATGTGTAATTTTCAGTAAATTTATTTTCTTAAAAAGCAAAATTGAAAAACATAAGGTCTAAGAATGCCTTTTACTATTCAAATAATTCATATTCATGCTTTTAAACGGACAATAAAATATTTAAGTCACTTGCCTGTTTACTTTGTTAAATGCGAAACAGTTCTATTTGCATACTACACATAGAACTTTAGAACAAAAAATTTATGATTCAGATATTTACTGATTTAATTAAAGTTTGATAATTTATCCATAGATGTGTTATACCTTTATTATTTTTGTTATAACAAATATCCAAAAAAGTGGAGTTATGGAAAAATGTCAGTTAGAACGCTTTCACTTTCACCCCTCGAAATGCAAAGTTTGTGATAGAAACTGTATCATTTTTGCAATTGCTTTTATGATGTTCTCTACTGGTGTAAAAATATGACAATTTCATGTCAGGAATAACCAAGTATGGAGTTTGCATTATTTACCTAAGTAGAGATATTGTCCAATATATTTCTAAATGTCATCCATCTTGATGACCTATAAGATAGACTCAGTAAAATATATGTGTCTCCATCGGTGAAACTTAATCCGATAAGTGTGGCTTTATTTCGTGAATATCGTTTAGATCTTGTTTACTGCGCGAAAATTCCCATGCGCACTTTTTCACATTATTCCCTTGGGTGTTGGTCGGGAAAATGATGCTAAGTAAGATATCTTGATAGAAAATGAGCTGAAAACAAGAAATAGTATCGAGGGAAAGGTTT
>NW_026853709.1:0-22963 GCF_026571515.1 Ruditapes philippinarum | reverse complement strand
TTTTTCCAATTTTTTAAATTTTGTAAATAAAAATTTTTTTAAAAACATATATTCACTATTTGTTCAGATATGTCTAGTTTCGGTGCTAGAAAAATGTTTATGAAATAAAGCAGGCTTTAACATTCTGATTATGTACATGTGAAAAACCTTTGCATTGTTTAAGGCCAATTAAAATAAATTGACTTTTCCGAAAAAGGCATGGCAATTTATTTTAAAGCAATATGCTATAGAGATGTCAAATATTTGAAATTGAATAGAGACACAAATATTCACCTTACAATCCTGAACACTTTAAAAAAGACCATTCAACACAGAATATTTTTGACAGTTTTAAAATGCTCTTACAACGGAAAGAAAGGGCATACAATGCTTTTTCCCGCCACATATACGTGAAAAAGACTAAATTACTAAATATTCTCATATGCTTTTCCATAATCATTAAATGTAGTAAATAATAACAATATTCTAAAAAATAATTCCATGAAAATTATTTTGATATTATCTAACGAAATCTTAGTAAAATTAGTTACCTCCGTTTCCTTTATCCGCTGTTCTTTGTAGCTCTTTAACGATTCAATGTCGCTCAGAAGTTTATCAACCAACTGAATTACCTGCTCTTGCTTTTCTTGCCACCCCTGGGCAAAAGTTTTTATATCATTAAGTTCACATTTTATTCTTTCGTGGCTACTTCCTATTCCCTTCAATTCCTTTTTGTAGGTTTCAGACTGATGTTCCTGCTCCCTAGAGGAACCTTCTTTAAGTAAATCTTCTGCTTCTGTAACTAGCGGTATAATATTTGATTTATACCTTAATTGAAATGCTTTAAGTTGCTCAATGTTTTGACGATGTTTCAAAGTATTTATGTGTTCTTCCTTTACCAAATCATGTATTTCTGTAGCATTTTCAATAGCACTGTCCTGTCTAAACACACTTTTAACTTTACTACTAGATTCATTTGACCAGAAGGTATCTGTGTTTTCATCCAATTTTGCCAATTCTTTTTCTGTCTTTCTCTTCATATGATAGTCTTCAAAGACAATTCCACACAAAAAACACCCGTGTTCATGTATTACAGCTTGGTCAAGATTAGTTTCGTCGTTTGACAAATCAAAATTGACAGATTTTGTTGATGGCGTTTCCTGCTCTTTGTCTAATGCTTTATTGAATTCTTCCTTTTCTTGTAAATCTGCCTGGATTTCGTCCTCTGTTTGCTCTACATCATAGGACACATCGTCAACTGCCTTTTGGGTTTCAACAACGAATTCATCTAAGTCCTGGTCTAAAAATGCCGGCGGTAGATTTTTCCTATCTAATGTTTTTACTCTCAATTTACCTTTATGTTCGGGTATCCATTTCACTACAAATAACCTTTCGTCCATATAACGGCATTCAAGAAGCTTTTCCAAACAGTCAATGATATGTGTAACACTTTCGAGCTGTTGTGCTGGATCGTGAATTTTTCTCAATCGCTCTGTTCTATTTTCTATGTACAAGCTTTGTTTAATGAATTCATTAGACTACTTTTACATTGTATTGGTACACCCTGTCCAATGTTACATAACATTGTCATGTTCAGTATCAGAAGCCTTTCAAGGAGTATAAAATTTGACTTGTCTTCTCTACATGCATTTTCAATCAATTGTGGTATCTTTACTTTTTGTGCATGCCCAGAAATAACAAATGCAAACCTTTTCATTCTATCTAGCATCAGTTCAGTCGAACGTTGTGTTGCTTTGGTTGCCCATTTTTCTATGGATTGGAAAAGAGGCAATGCCCCTTTAGGAAATGTTGATTCCACAAAATAAAGCATTGCTATATACTGGGATGGAAGAATTGTTGTATATTCTGGGTTGATCTGTGATTTCAGTGAAGCAATAACAAGGAAAGCCAAGGTAGAGTAAAACTCAAGCCAAAACAAATAATGATGAATTTCAGGATAGAAGCTGACAATGGACCTATCATTCGGCTTTCGTTGACTTAGCAGAGTTTGAAATTTTGCGAAAGACAATATTGCATCGAATGGCCTCTCCTTTGCTAAGTATTCGTAAGCATCGGTAAATCTATGAGCAACGCATGTGAGATACGGTCGTTCAATATAGTTACCTTGGGAAGTTTTCTCACTTAACATAAGAGTGGACGACCTTTCTCTTTGTTTGATTTTTTTCAAATTACCATCTGCCATTAATTCTTTATCAAGGGCTTGTTCAAAGCTCAGCATTAGCTCTTTTGGCTTCTTACTGAATTTGACCCTACCAGAATCAAAATGAAACAGATGATAGGCAAACTCCAACAACAGAAATACTTCCGTTTCGTGGGAAGCTTTACTTTTAAACTTTTTGTCGCCGGATATGCTCTCATTCCAGCGTTGGAGCAAATGCTGCTTCATATGTTCTAGCACAACTTTGTTAGCAGTAACAGATCTTAACATATAGCTACTATCCTCTGCAAGAATGACAGGATGTCCACTGTCTAAAAGACAGTCGTTCAACAGATATTTGCAAGCCTCGTGCTTGTCATTTCCGTTGATCATAAATGTATAAAGAATACTTTTAAAAGTTCAATCTTTTATTGCTTTATTTTGGCTTACCTCAAAAAAAATTTTTTTTAAAAATATCTTTTTGTTTTGTTCAAATAAACCCCCTTTTTTCGGGCTAGTTCCCAACTTTCAGTTTTAAAATGGTCTTTGGAAACCCTCCTTTTCGTATAAGGGGTTATGAAATTTTAAATAAAAGGTTTTAAAACTTTCCCTTTAAACCCTGTGCACTCTTCCCCCAAACTTAAAATGATTTGCAAAATTGGGTAATGGGGAAAACGCTGCGGTTAAAATTGCTTTCTTTATGCCCTAAACCCAGGGCCCTTCTTTATGTCAGGAGATGGCAAACAATCATATGAGAACACCGTTCTGTGTCTAAGGTTACAACCTTGTGTGTGCTTGATGCAGGCTTTATTGAAAGAATGTTTTCACACAGTGGTTTTGTTGCAGGAAAAACTTCGAAATTTACATCCCCTTTGGGAAACATGCCATAAAAATGGCAATATGTCACAAACTTCTTTTCGTCTGCCAAGTCCCCTTTGCATATAGAACTGAACTTCAGTAGGATGATATTACAAACTTTGATTAAACAATTAACTCCTTTCAAGAGAAAATCTAAAATATTTTGATCTTTTTGATCAGTAAGTTTCACCAATAGATTGCAGCATTCTAAATAGCCTGCTTCATTTTTACATGGGCGTGTGTCCAAAAATGCCTCTCCAGCAGATAAAATGAATTTGATATCATCATATACTTTGGCATGCAAGAGCAACACATTTCCGGCCAGATTTTTCTCTCCATATCTCTTGAAAATTTCCAAAGATTTGGTTAGATCATCTTTAACAGTATCAAGAGCTTGGTTATCATGTTCAGTTGCAAGCGTAATTCTGGAGATGTCATGTAAAGTCTTTGCTATAATGATGTCATCTTTTGACTTTTCAGCAATGTATCTTGCCTTGTCTAACATCCCATGCTTCATATATAGATTTACAGCCTCAGAAACTTTACCTATCAGAATAAAAAAGAGAACAAAATGTTGATGTCCGACAAAATAAAACTTGACAGAATAATACTCGAAAACTTTATTAAAATGTTAATGTTATTCCTTTATTTATCTTTTTTTATATAATGTTACATTAATGACATTAATGATAAATGTGCAAAATATTAATTGCAGAAATTTACCAGAACTGGCGATCAAATTTGCAGCTTCATTAATGTACTGATGCTTTTTGTAAAACTCAATCTTGTCATCCTCATCACGAAATCTGCTGACAGCCTCTTGCATGCGCTTGAAATCATTCTGTTCATGGTATTTTTCAGCAGCTCTGTAATGTAAACAAAGTTAACATTTGTTTGTTTTGGGTTTTACGTCACATCGACGCAGTATAGGTCATATCGCGACGTTCCAGCTTTACTGGTGGAGGAAGACCTCAGGTGCCCTTCCGTGCATTATTTCAGGCACGAACGGGCACCTGAGTAGAACCACCGACGTTCCGTAAGCTAGCTGGATAGCTTCCTCACATGAAAGAATCCAAAGTCCCTGTCGGGATTCGAACCCACAGCGTTGAGGGGCAAGTGGTTTGAAGTCAGCGACCTTAACCACTCGGCCACGGACGCCCCATTTTTACAACATATATTATTAATAAAACCACATTAAATCAAACACTCATATTGAAGTTATATGCATATCAACCAGTTCCTGTGATTTAAAACTATTGTTGATATAGTTAGATTTTGCTACAAGTAACAATTGAATTACTGTATGCCCTAGGACATAAAAGTTGGAAAAAACAAAGTTTAATTACTTGCTTACAAAACAATTCATATGAAATTATCAAGGAAGCAATACAACTTTCATCTCTGGTTTAAAATATGCTTATCATGTTACATTGATACCCTAACACACATTCTTCATTCTTTATCAATAGTATTTAAACATTTTTATCACACACGCACTATTGACTTAATATTTAATCAATTTTGTGTAATTTATACAAGAAAAAGGTTAGCATCAGTTATCTTTAATCAAGTGTGCTGCGATGAACTTTTATTGCTTGCCTGAATAGGTAAAAGTCAATGATGCAATGCTTAATGAGCGCTAGACATTGTTGTTTCACAGAAAGACACTTTTAACTTTAATGTCTTTACCTACATAAGTATATGTTAGTAAATTATTCCTCAGTGGCAGGGCTAAATGAAATCTAAAGAAGCCTAAATATCTGTTCTGCACATATCTGTTCTGCACATTGTCTGTTGAAGTGTGACCTTGCGGTAAGGTCTAAAATGCGGTATTATGGTTTAATTTTAAATACTTTCAATTTCCTTTAACCGCTTCAAAAGATAACACAAGACCTGAAATCGCTAACAGACAGACGGAATGACGACCATGTGCATATAAATATTCGCTAAAATATAATGGGCTTTTAATAAGAAACATACAAAACTGTAGTTTTCCACCAAATCTGAAGACATTTTCTTACAAAATATTCAACGGCTTTACATCCGCTTTATTTTATTTATTTTGAGTTTTTGAAAATGTCAGTACTTTGGTATGTTTTAAATCAGAAAATCAATAAACAAATACTTGAACGACAATAATGCGAACCCTTTATAATCGCGTTGCCTATACCACGTGGTATTTTGTGACTGCGTTGGGCAGAAAACAAATACAAAAGCAGATCATGGTGTGTTTTCTGTCATAACTTTTTAAATGCTTCATAATTTTGTAAAAGATAAAGTAAAGAGCCCCTTATTTTTCTTCATAGGAAAAGTCCGTAAAATTAAAGAAAACGAGTGAAGATCTGATTGTTCAAACCAGAGGTTTCACCTTCCATAAAACTACTGATATTTTTATTCTTTGTATGTGTTCCTAACTGGAACGAGAGATCATCACTTTATCTGATTAATAAATTTGAAATATTTTGCAAGTTGTGAGGGGAAATAAAAAAATTGCATTTTACCCTATGCAGATCATTAAATATCACATGGTAAAGAAACCATGAAAATGGAATGTTTACAATATTACCTCAGACTTATCTTTTCCTTTGTATATATCTTATCAGGTCTATTTGTTCTCAGACGTTCCAGTGACTGGCAGTCATTCCTCATCATTTCCTGATGGTGTATCATTATAAAGTACATGAATAAACTCACTCAAATGTAGTTACATTATTAGTTTGTGATTTGGATAAAACAGCATGTATAAGAATACGTAAAGTAGTATCAAAATAATGCAAGTCCTATAATGAAGGTAACTTCTTTATTGTTTTTTTTTAATTCTGTATAAAATGTGTTAATTTATGTTTAAATTATCTATTTCTTTTTAAGCTTTATTATATTTTTATACCTATATCACCTTACACAAAAATCTATATCTTCAAATGTGTACCTACCGTTTCTCGCATTTTGTATCGTTTCAGGACATCAAGAGCAATGTCGTATACACCGTTTTCATACAAAATTGAAACGGCTTTATTGAATTTATCGGCACTTTCGTACAATCTGCTACATTCAACGATTAAACCATTCTTCTTGCAAAGTTCGGCAGCCTTTTCAAACTATAAATTGTAGAAGAAAGAAATATTTGTTTATAAAGAATTTATTTTAGTTCGATTGTGCAGGAAGCTATAAGCTTATAAACTCACTTTCGAATCTGTTCCTGAAACCAACCTGTATACTGAGCAATAAGCGTAAAGTTTCTTGCTTATGGAAATTAGATTACTAGTTCGAAGTATTAACCACTCGGCCATGCCGCCACTTAAAGAAATATTTGAGTTGCTTTTTCTGGAACAATATGATTTTAAACAGTCATTAGTTCTCGAAAATAACAGGAGCATAGAACCAAAAGTGTATACGTTTACAGAAGAATGCCAAATATTCAAATTATGTTGGAAAGCACTTACATGAAAACAATAATGATCTTACCTGTCTAAGTTTAGTATAGAGGGAAATAGCTGGTTTCACTTCTTTAGCGTTGCTTAGACATTTTGCAGCTTCGGGATACCTTTCACAGTTAAGATACAGCTCAGCTGCAAATAAGAACTCGTCCCTCATTTCATTCTTTTCTCTTAACTTGTCTTTTCTTCTTGAAGCCTTAGTTAGAAAAAAACAAATATGACTATCTTTTCAATAGTGATAATAGTTATAAATATAAACGTAATATTAGCCAAGTTTAAGCATGAATTAATGATGTGATAATGAAGTAAGAAGTAGCTACAATTTTTTGACCCTGGACATTCAGAAAACACATTTGTTTTTGCATCTTTAAAATAACAAGATATGTTTGTAAATCATAAAAATCCCCTATCGACAGCAAATTAGTCACATGGGCAGGTTATTGTTTCTGACTTTTGACCTAGGGACTAAAAACTTAAAAGGGGTCATTTTGACTATAAAGGTTGTGAGCAGCAATTTTATGGCACAGTTATCATAAATCTTACCAAAAATTATATGCATAACGTAGGCCTCCTTAATAACAGCCACTTTGTTATATTACATTAGACCTTAAAATGTGTACACCACAAGCATTTTAGTTTAATACTATAAATGCGTCCATAGGACACCGGTGCCCCCACCGCGCGACTGTTCCGTCAATCTTATGTCTCTAGGTCAAATATTTTTTTGAAAACTAAAAATCTTTTACTAAGTAAAGGGCAAGAACTTTACAAATTCTGAATAAATCCACAAGCAAACCCCAAGGTGCATAAGTACACATGCAGACGAACATTCTTGTAAACTTTCAGGCCTACAAGTGAAATACCTTTTGAGCTATGCATGAACAAGTTGAAAATTGTAAATTTATACTACTGTAAGTTAAGGGCAATAACTCTAAGAAAATTAAAAAAACCCACATGCAAAGTCCCACGTTCATATCTTCACAGTGATGTGAATCATTATTCCTGTAATTTAGTGATGTTGATCATTATTCCTGTAAAGTTGGTTGATTCTAACTCAAGCACTCAAGGAACAAATAACAACATAATGAAACGGTTTTTACTAAGTCAAGGGAGATAACTCTACAAATACTGGATAAATCCACAAGCGAAACCCCAGGTGCAAAACTAAATATGCTGAGCAACCTTCCCGTAAGGTTTAATGACTCAATGTCAAATCCTTTTTGAGTTACATGCGACACAAGTTGAAAAAAGTCAAGGGAAATAACTCTAAAAATACTATATAAATCGAGACGAAAATACCCAGGTGCACAACTACACATGCTGATCAATATTCCTGTAAAGTTTCATGACTCTATGTCAAATCCTTTTTGAGTTACATGCGACACAAGTTGAAAATTGCAAAATTTTACTAAGTCAAGGGCAGTTACTCTAAAAATACTAAAAATATCCAGACAAAAATACCCAGGTGCACAACTACACATGCTGATCAACATTCCTGTAAAGTTTCATGACTCTAGGTCAAATGCTTTTTGAGTTATATGCGACACAAGTTGAAAATTGCAAAATTTTACTAAGTCAAGGGCAATAACTCAAAAAATACTAAAAATATCCAGACAAAAATACCCAGGTGCACAACTACACATGCTGATCAACATTCCTGTAAAGTTTCATGACTCTAGGTCAAATACTTTTTGAGTTACGTGCGACATAAAAGAGAACGGACGGACGGACGGAAGTTCTTACCAGAGCTTCTTTTGTTATTTCTTTTGTTCTTGTTAACCCCACAATGCAGAAAATAACCCAACAAGAGAAACGGAATGAATGACATCAAAGACATCTATTGTTGAACAATAGACCAAACCCCATAATGTAGCTCTGGTTTGTACGGATGTACGGACGGACGGATGGACGGACGGACAAGGTTATATCTAAATGCCCGCCACTAAAGTAGGGGCACAAAAAATATCAACCAGTTGAGTTATTGGTCGAAAACCGTTTTAATGTACAAGGTCAATGTGACCTTTGACCCTTAAATCAATAAGGGTTATGGACTGGCCAAGACCAATGCATCTGTGTAGTTAGAAGGTAAGGGGCCCATGTGTTGCTGAGATATTGATTAGAAACAGTTTTTACCTATAAGGTCAATGTGATCTTGACCTCTGACCCATTGACACCAACAAATCCATTGAGATGATCTTCTGGCCAAAAGCAATGCATTTGTAAATATAAAGGTCAAGGGTCCCTGGGTTGTCATTGATCGAACCCGTTTTTACCTTCAATGTTACATTTTGAGCTTCGATCCCTGACCCCAAAATCAATAATGGTCATCTAGTGGCCAAGATAAATGCTAATATGCAGTTTGAGAACCAAGGGCCCATGTGTTGTCAGGTTATAAATCGGAAACCGTTTAAACCTACAAGTTCAATATGACCTTGACCTTTGATCCCAAAATAAATAGGGGTCAACCAATGCACCTGTAAACTTTGAAAGTCAAAGTCTGTTATTAATTGTTAACTATATTGACATTCAAGGTCAATTTAACCTTGACCTTTGATCTTAAGACCCCAAAAACAATTGGGTGTCATCTTCTGGTCATGAACCATTCCCATATTAGGGCCTTAGCGTTCTTTAGTTATTGATGTGAAACCATTATGTCTACGGACGGACTGACCGACAGTCAAATGCGAAGCAAAATATACCCCCTCTTCTCTGAACTGGTCATAATAAATGTTTCATTGTAATCCTGATGTAACAAAACGATTAGCATAGGGTACATAAAAATTCTTGACTAAATTCCTTGTACAGTATTAGAAGCTCCGTTGTATTCTCAAATTTGGTCTTGAAAAGTCTTGAAGTTATCTAATGTTTAACTGGTAATATATATGAGCCGCGTCACGACAAAACCAATATAGTGGGTTTGCGACCAGCATGGATCCAGACCAACCTGCGCATCCGCGCAGTCTGATCAGGATCCATACTGTTCGCTATCAGTTTCTCTACTTGTAATAGAGTTGGTAAGCGAACAGCATGGATCCTGATCAGACTGCGCGGATGCGCAGGCTGGTCTGGATCCATGCTGGTCGCAAACGCATTATGTTGGTTTGTCATGACGCGGCTCATATATGGAAACTGTGTACATGTATATGGAGGTACATTTTAGATGACATTTTAACAGCTGTTTTATGAGTATTCTTCAGGACCTCATTTCCGATCTAAAGGCTTCCAGAGGTTCTACAAACCAAATGACGTGGCGATAGTTACTCAACCACATAAATTAAGAGCCACAAAAATCATTTGAAATTTTTCTTACTTGTTTTCCGTGCATAATTTGGTAACATACTATTAAAGGCATATAAAGGCATATACCTTAGAAACCAAAAAATACAACATTTTTAATCATAAGAAAGGGCACACAAGATATTTTGCAACATTTAAATAATAGTTTAAGAGCATATGAGATGCTTTTCGCCTTAACAAGGTAGTCCTGAAAGTGATATTACTTGTAATTAAAAGGAAAAACAACATAAAAACAACTAAATCACTATTACTATACTTATTGCCAACAGACAACAGAAGCATTAAGATGCATCAGATGAGTGATCAATGAATAAACATTGGTAAAATATAACAGGGCATCAAAAATAAAAGGTTTTCGAGGAATTAAAAAACAATTCTGGGCACAATGTGCCATTTAACGTAAAGATATTATAGGTTGGTATCTGTTCAAAGTAGACATTGCAAAAATATTTTAAGTGACTGATTTATTTTAGAATATATATACAGGGCGAAATTAGAATAAGCTGACACCTAACAACCAAATACAATACAAGTTATCATACCAGCAATGCTCTGTCATGTGCTTGTGCTAACATTTGCTTTCTTCGGTCTCCACCTTTACCAAAACATTGCGCTGCCACATTGTAGAGGTGATTTTTCATAAACGAGTCTCCTTGTTTTATCCAATCTTGTTTGCTTGAATTTTCCGCAAAAATTACTTTTGACAAACCTTAAAGAAAAAATGTTTGGACGTGTACACCGTTTGGTGCAAAATAGAAAACGGATAGATAAAACTACTGTTCAAAAGTTATTCTATTAGTTTTTGGAATTATTCAAATGTCAAAATTGAAGAACATGTTCGATTAAGAAAAAGGAAAGTATGTAGGTTTTTAATTGATATTTGAAAGCGTGCTTTTCTTCGAAAATAAACAAATAAACATAGAAAAAGAATATAATACTTCGTTATACTTCCTAATAGAGGGCTCATATAGAACATTATGATAGCAGAGCGAGGTTTAATCTACAAGTTATTGGTAAATTACCTTGCATAAAGGAGTTTGAACTGCAAGTGTATAGATAGATGTGCAATTTCGGATACTTATTTCGGATACTGAGTATAAAAACCATGGAAGATATTTTAGACTTGAAATTGCGGAAGTCAAAAGTGAAGACAGCATTTACAAAGACTAACAAGGGTGCCATAGTCACAAAATACGCCCGTTTACAAAAGCTTTAGATGGAGATGGGGGCATTATGGATAAGTGTTATCTAGCAAGCAAGTTTTTATTCTTGGCACTGTGTTGTTAAATGAACCTTAAAACAAATCAGTAGGGAAGATATGCACAGGATGTGTGACCTTGACCTTGGTCGCAGGGACCTGAATTTTATGCACGGCACTCAGCCTCACAATGATGAACATGTGTGCCAAATTATATTGAAATCCCTCTATGCATGTAGAAGTTTTGCTCCAGACAAGCGTTTTTCTATGAACTGTGACCTTCACCTTTGACCTAGAGACTTGGTTCATGTGCAGGGCACTACGTCTCATGGTGGTGAACAATTCTATAAAGTAACATTAAAATTCCTCCATGCATGTAGAAAATATGCTCCGGACAACATCTGGATATTTAATCATCTCCAGTGACCTTGACCTTGCAAATATTAACCTAAATTAAATGTGTCACACCTGTAGTCATGATAGTTACCATTTGTGCTACAATCCATCAATAAATGATGACTAAATGGTCCCTATACAAATCTTCAAATTTTTATCTGAACTTTGACCTCTATGTGTAACCTTGACTTTGGTCGCAGGGATCTGAATTTTGCGTGCGACACTCAGCCTCACAATGGTGAACATTTGTGCCAAGTTATATTGAAATCCTCCTATGAATGTAGAAGTTTTGCTCCGGACAAGCGTTTTTCAATGAGCTCTAAGTGTGACCTTGACCTTTGACCTGGAGACCTGGATCATGCATGGAGCAATACATATCATGAAGGTGAACATTTCCATAAAGTATTATAAAAATTCTTCCATACATGTAGGAGATATGCTCCAGACAAAATCTGGATATTTCACCATCTTTAGTGACCTTGACCTTGCATATATTGACCTAAAGTACATGTGTCACAGCCGTAGTCATGATAATGACCATTTGTGTTACAATCCCTCAATAAATGATGATTAAATCGTCCCTATACACATCTTCATTTTTTTTATCTAAACTTTGACCTCTATGCGTGACCTTGACCTTGGCTGCAGGGACCTGAATTTTGTGCGCGACACTCCGCCTCACAATGGTGAACATTTGTGCCAAGTTATATTGAAATCCCTCTATGCATGTGGAAGTTTTGCTCCGGACAAGCGTTTTTCAATGAGCTCTAAGTGTGACCTTGACCTTTGTCCTAGAGACCTAGTTCATGTGCGTGACATGGTTTCTCATAATGGTGAACATTTCTATGAAATTTCATTAAAATCCCTCCATGCGTGTAGGAGATATGCTCCGGACAAAATCTGGATATTTCATCATCTTTAGTGACCTTGACCTTGTATATATTGACCTAAATTATATGTATCACAGCCATAGTCTTGATAATGACCATTTGTGTTACAATCCCTCAATAAATGATGACTAAATGGTCCATATACACATCTTCATATTTTTATCTGAACTTTGACCTCTATGTGTAACCTTGACCTTGGCCGCAAGGACCTGAATCTTGTGCGCGACACTCCGCCTCACAATGGTGAACATTTGTGCCAAGTAATATTGAAATCCCTCTATACATGTGGAAGTTTTGCTCCGGACAAGCATTTTTCAATGAGCTCTAAGTGTGACCTTTGACCTAGAGACCTGGTTCATGTGCGATACACTGCTCCTCATAGTGGTGAACATTTCTATGAAGTTTCATTAAAATCCCTCCATACATGTAGGAGATATGCTCCGGACAAAATTGGACGCCGCCCGCCCGCCCACCAGGGGCGTTCCCATAATACGTCCCGTTTTTCAAACGGACGTATAAAAAACTGTTACATGCTATAGAGGTAGAACTTGTTGATAAACAGTATGTCAAGGATCTTAATGATCAATTCGATGCTGTGTTGGATGATGCCATGGTTATTTTGGAGGAACTTTGACGAATGTATAAATATAATAAGGACTATGACAGTGCAAATAAGGTAACTGAAGAAATTGATCTGTTGAATATGATATATAGTGAAACTATACAGACAGTGTATGAAAGATTATTGTTACTACAGAGCACAAGTTCAATAAATGATGAACCAACAAAAAATTTAGAAAAAGATCTATGGCGACAAATGAAACGTGTCGGTATTCCAGTTTTTTATGGTGATAAACGTAAATATGAAACTTGGAAGGCTGCATTTATGGCATGCATCGATGAAGCACCAGCAACACCAGAATATAAATTGTTACAATTACGTCAGTATTTGAAAGGAGAGGCATTACAAGCTATAGATGATTTAGGACATTCGGCTGAAGCATTTATTGCTGCAAAAGATCGGTTAGAAAGAAAGTTTGGTGGTGAACGTCGAAAATTAATGCGTTTTATGGATGATATTGAAAAAATCCAGTCAATTAGAAATGAAGATCCAAAGACAATAGAAAAGTTTGCTGACTTGCTTGACACAGCGGTAATTAATATGAAAGAAGCTAACCGTGAAGAGGATCTGGGTGATGGTACATTGTATTTGTCATTACAAAGAAAATTGCCAGAAGAAATGTTGTGTAGGTTTGATCGCTGGCTTTATGAAACAAAAGAAGAAGAATCTGTTGAAACTTTAAGAAATTGGATCAATCAAGAATCAAAGTACTTGGCAATAGCTACGGACTAGCTAGTAATGAGAGACCAAGAAACAGTAACAGATCTTTTCTTGCTGACAACAAGCCAAAGTTTAATGACAACAAGCCAAAGTTTAAGAAGGGTTGTAAAATTTGTAGAACAGATTTACATAATGTCTGGGAATGTTAAATATTCAAATATATGGATACTGTGAATAGATGGCAGAAAGAAAGAGATATAGGGTTGTGTGTTTCAGGTGTTTACGAGATAACCACCGAGGAAATGAATGTAAAAATGTTCGTGTTTGTGGTATTAATGGATGTACTAGAAATCATCATAAACTCTTACATCACCAGCAATCATTAGACAGTGATGCACAAGAATTTGTTCCAAAAAGAAAAACATTTGGTGAACCAAAGCAGCAACAACAACAAGGATTTTCTCCAGACAAAATCAAATAGCTTTACGTACAGTCCCTGTGGTAGTGTATACAGAAAATTCTAGAAAAATCTTGATAAATTTGCATATTACTGGATGATGGAAGCACAAAAACATACATTAATCAAAGTCTTGCTGGAGAAACTCGGACTTCAAGGAAAAAAATAGAAACAGTACAAGTAAACACATTGAACGATACAGTACAAAAAGTTTCGAAACAATGTCAGTGAATTTAAGTGTTGAAAGTCTGAAATGGTCAGTCAATTTCACGAACATAGTAGCATACGTGTTAGATAATGTAACAGGTTCGTTACAAACAGTGAAACTAGAATAAACATATAGATAAATGGGAGCACTTAAAAGGATCAATTTTCCATACATAGACAAGAATAAAGAAATTGACATGTTGATAGGTCTGGATTATGCTGTCGTACATTCTTCTCTGCATGAGATTCATGGAAAGACTGGAGAACCAATAGCACGTTTGATGCATTTAGGGTGGACATGTGTGGGACAGCTCGATAAGGGATCAAATACAAGTCTACTATCAACATATTTTGTAAATGAACCAGATGATCTAGATCAAATGTTGAAAGGTTTCTGGGACTTTGACAATTCAGGTGTAACAATGAAAGAGCCATTGACGCAAAAGGAACAAAATATTTTGAAAGGCAGTGAAAAAAAGATGAAATATGAAAACGGTCAATATGAAGTGAAAATTCCATGGAAAATGGATCCAAAAGATATTCCAAATGACTATCAGATGGTTGTGCAACGTTTGAATAATACAGAGAAAAGATTGCGCAAAGAACAAGAGATTGAGATGGCATACAAAGAAACAATAGAAAACTATGAGAATAAAGAATACATACGTAAAGTTCCCAAAGATGAAGAAGATCACATGAACAAGTGGTACTTACCTCACTTTCCAGTAGTACGGCTTAAAAAAGGAGACCACGAAAGTACGAATAGTCTTTGATGCTGCGGCAAAATTCAAAGGAGTATGTCAGAATGATTTTATTGAAACAGGTCCTAAACTACAAAATGAACTTTTGGATGTGTTAATTAGATTTCGAAAATATGACGTTGCTCTGGTTTGTGACATTAGTGAAATGTACTTACGAATCGGGATTAACGAGACAGATAGAAGGTTTCATAGATTTTATGGGACTCCAGTGAATAGGAGTTTAGAACACTAGTATTTGGCGTAAACGCATCGCCTTTCCTAGCACAATTAGTTGCACAGACAAACGCAAAACTAAATAAAGAAGAATTTCCATTAGCATCTGAAACAGTTCTCAAGTTGACCTATATGGACGATTCTATGGATTCTATGCCGACAGAAAAATCAGCGTTAGAACTGTATGAATATCTGAACTGTGGCTGAAAGCTGGAATGTATGCCAGAAACAGGCTTTCAAATTCGCGTACTGTATTAGAAAAGATTCCACAGAAAGAAAGGGCCAAGGAGGTAAATTTGGACACAAGTTACTTACAAATCACAAAAGCACTGGGAGTAACATGGCAAGCTGAAGCAGATGTTTTTACATTTAAACTGAATAAAAATATCTGTTCAGTGCAAACCGTTACAAAAAGAAACTTACTGAAAAGTGTCGCAAGCTTATTCGATCCTTTCGGGTTTCACTCCCCTTACATCATTAAAGGAAAAATTCTTCTACAGCAGTTCTGGTTAAAAAGATATGATTGGGACGATAAAGTGAACAGCAACTTGACTGACGAAACCATGGAATGGCCGGATGGTCTACTTGAGTTAAATAAGGCTATTATACCACGAAGTTTATCGTTTGATGAGGCAAAAAATCAATCATCGCACGTCTTTGTAGATGCCTCAGAATTAGCATTTGGAACAGTTGTTTATATGAGATGTAAAAATGAAGACGTGTCAAGTTTGTGTGCAGCAAAACCAAAGTGTCATCCCTAACTGCTGTCAGTATTCCTCGCCTTGAACTTATGGCGGCGGTTTTGGGACTTAGTTTAGTATTGAATGTTACAAAAGCAATTGTTATGAGTATGAAAAAAGTTACATTCTGGACAGATAGTGCGAATGTTATTCATTGGATCAGCAATGAAAGCAGAAGATTCAAGCCTTTCGTGGCACATAGAATTGGAGAAATACATACACATAGTGTGCCTAATCAGTGGCGGCATATTTCAAGTACCAATAACCCAGCAGATGTAGCATCAAGGAACAGCTGCGAAAGATCTAATACAAAATACGTTGTGGTGGAATGGCCCACAGTTTTTACATGAAGATGAAACACATTGGCCTGTCAGTACTATTGACAAAAGTGACGTAACAGAAAATGAGTTCAGCAAAAAGAGTCAACTGAATGAAAGCTCAGAAACATCCTTTATTAGTAATGTTACAACAGAAGATCGTTTGGATCCAGAAGGATTCTCTGATTGATTATGTCTTCTTAGAGATACAGCATGTGTCAAATGGTTTACAGATAACTGTAGGAAAACAAATGATAGAAACAAAAGCAGAGAGAGTATTGACATTGAAAGAATTACAAGAAGTAGAAAACATGTTTATACATAAAACATAGGTTAAACACTATCCAGAAGAATACTCGTGTATAGTGAAAGGACAACCAATGCCGAGAAGCAGTAAACTAATTCCATTGAATGTGAAACTTGATGAGCAAGATCTTATGAGATGTGATACACATGCAAGATTTTTACCATATAATGTAAGGTATCCAATCATATTACTTCGTAAAAGTCCAGTAACCAGAATTTTAGTAAAGAGCTTTCATGAAGCAGGAACCATTACGGTACAAATCAAACACTAGCGGCAATGTCTTCAAGATACTGGTTAATAGGTGGTCGTGAAGAAATAAGAGATTGGGAGAAAAAATGTAGCAAATGCAAGAAACTTAAAGCACAAGCATTAAAACAGGTCCATTGCCATCGATTAGATTGAAGAAATCAATGAGAGCTTTCGCTTTTAGTTCTGTAGATTTTGCCGGACCATTTTTAACCAAACAAGGACGTGGGAAAGTAAGACAAAAGCGATACTTCTGTTTATTCACATGTCTGTCTTCGAGGGCAGTGCATTTGGAGATAGCTTTTGGATTAGATACAGGCTCATTATTAAATGCTTTCTATAGAATGTCCAGTAGACGAGGCTTTCCAGAAGAAATGTATTCGGATAATGGAACGAACTTTGTAGGTGCTTATATTGAGTTGTTAGTGTTATACGAGTAGATGAACAAACAAAAAATTACCGAAAAAGCAAATAATCACAGAATTAAGTGGCACTTCAATCCGCCTTTTAGCGCCACACTTGGTGGAGTTCATGAAAGTATGGTTAAAAGTGCCAAAAAGAGCCTATCTATGCAGTGCCTAAACAGTGCTGATATCACTGATTGAAGAACTTCTTACAGCAAATTTACTGGATCTGAAGGACTAATAAACAGTTGTCCATATCATATTTCAAACGTCACATCCAAATGATGACACCGTTTTGACGCCTTACCATTTCATTCACGGACAAATAGGAGGACAGTTCGCACCGAAGCAGTTGATAGCACAGTTTTCAATGTAAAAAACCGTTGGCGACATGTGCAAGAGACAGTTAAACATTTTTGGCACAGATGGCTGAGAGAATTCATTCCAAGCCTTAGAAGAAGAAAAAATGGCACCAGGAAACACGTGACTTGAAAGTCAATGAAGTAGTTCTGGATGTTGATGCTGATAAATCCCGTGGAGAATAGTCACTTGGAAGAATTGTTGCTTTACATCCAGGTACTGATAAACATGTACGAGTAGTAGATGTCCGAATAGGAAAAAACATCTATAGAAGACCAATTACGCGTTTGTGTTTAATAGAAGCTGCAGACGAAACATTAGAAGTTGCATTAAATTAAGAATCGTAAGGGGCATAATAATCCCCGTGCAAAAGCGAAGTATGTAAAAATTAATTCTAATAAGATTGTTATTATACATGTACGTAAAAAGTGAATTGCATTGTGTTACGGGGCATAATAATCCCCCCATGCAATTAAAAGTATGGATTAATTTAACTCTAAAAAATAGAAGATATAGAAAAAGTATTGGTATAGAGATGAAGATTTGCTTCACAGAAGGACAAAACATGACTATTTGATGATAAATTCAAACCAACTTATTATACAAATAAAACACATTGACCTGATAAAAGATTAAGTAAACGTTAAGTATAAAGAATATTGAGAATTTGTATTATTCTGTGTTATATTCCATTCATAGAAATGACTGAAAAAATGTGTTATACTATAATATGTTATGACTGAAAAAAATGTGTTATACTATAATATGCTTTTTTAGAATTTATAGAAATGATCTTAATTGTTTTTCAATAAGAAGACTAGAAATTATTAGTGCAAAGACAATCTGAATTAAAGTAATGTTATTTTGTTATTAGACAAAGTAAGCAGAGCGAGGTTAAAAGAAACTATATGAATTTGACAACCATATCGTTACTAGTTTTAAGACACAAAAATGTTTATAAGTAAATTATTGCTACTTATTTGCTTTTACTATGGCTTTGTTTATGATTATTTTTAAACTCGTATTTAAAAAAAATGAAGAAAGATATGACATATAAATGCACACTTGAAATTTAATCACATCTTACTTTCTTCATTAAGCTCTGTTATATCGACTGGCTTGACAAGGTTAAGAGCTTTGAAATATTCAAACATTGGAGCTCTTTTTTCAGGGTCTTCGTCATATATCCAAACATTAACTCTAGCCCTAGTCAATGCCGTATACAACTGTTTTAGTTCAGAACACAATATCTTGTGTTGATTTGGATCAAAGTCTAAAGGCCGTGGTCGGCCACTTGACATCAACAAGTCTGAAATTGATAAGTCATAATTACCAATAGTTATAAACGCCCAAAGGACATTTTGTTTTTATTGTAATAGTTAATGTTTTCAATAGTTTTAAGCTTTTTTTGGCGGTCGGATTTGAAGCTACAGCGGTAAAGGGTAAGTAGGATGAAGTAAATGACCTTAAATACTCGGTCATGGAAGCCCCCATATGCACAAGTTGTTATTATAACTCGCAAAAGATTCTAAATCAAAAGTGAGATGCAAAGGACCATAACACTTTATGTCCTACATTAATTGTCATGAAGACCTTTCGCTTGGCCATAAAATCAAATCAGTAATCAATTGATTAAAAGTACTTTGCTCTCCCAAGTGAGTTTTACTAGCCAGTGCTAGGGGGTTAGAAGGATGTTGCACATATTCATTATCCCTCATGTACAGTCTCAAACTGAGTCTGCATTTTTCATGTAATTTTGTTGTGATTAATGCTTCCGAGGGATAACTTTGTCTCCAGATTTTTATACTTCATAACAGCAGGTGTCAAGTGCTGTGTGGCAGCTGTAAAAAGTTGCCCCATACTTCACTTCATTGTTGTTATATTATTCTGGTCTTTCGGGATCATTAATGCGGTTGGGAATTGAGTTCCGCTGAAGCCGGTGCTTAGGGGCGTGAGGGATGTTGCACATATTCATCATCCCTCATGTAGACTAAAACAAACCGAGTCTGCAATTTTCATGTAACTTTTTTGTTTGGAAGTCCTTGGCTTTTATAATATACGATTTATCATATATACATTTACACAAGACCTTTTACTTGAACCCATTGACTTACAACTCTACCTGAAGTTTCAGGAAATACATTGGTAAATAATCAAAAAATGTAGCAAAAGTGTAAAATCTACTTGTATCATCAGCTCTATTGACCATGTCTCCCTAAACTCCCCAAATTGTGCAAAGACAACCTCTGGTAGATACCTTATAAATGTCAATGAATAAAAGATGTATAAGTGTAAACATATATTTTTAACACCAGTGACACTTGCGTAGGCCCTGAACTCCATCTAAAGATATAGGATGTCCTAGGCATCAACTTACAAATAAAGAAAATATCTGTCAATGAATAATTCCCAAGAGGAAATATAACAAATATCAAACTTGCCTGATAGGTTAACCATACATTGTTAACCATACATTGTTTTATTTTAATGTGATAATAGTTAGGTAAAATGATGCCACAGTTTCGTTATTTGCCAACATCCTGTTTTTTATTGAGAAGTTTTTGCAGTATCAATCCACTTGTTAAGATAACTTAGGGTGTTTCTTACTTGCCAGAATAGTTTACCAGTACGTGTTTTCAAAGTTTTGAAAAGAAAAATTACTTGGGACAAAGTAAACAACAGTTATGCAATTACCCAAGATCATAAATTTTGAAGTTGTAAGTATGTAAATCATGAAGCTATTAGTATTATTAGTTGATCTTCAGATAGACATAAACTTGCCGGTTTAACAGGAACGGATATCAATATTTTCAAGGTCATAAAAGCTTAAATATGTAATGATACATTTTACATCTATTGCTTTAGTTGAGTTTTACATTTAGTTTCTGTTACCACTATTACCATTGTCAATCCGTACACACTGTTCTGTCCGAGAGGTTCTAGAATAGACTGTTTCTGCAAGCTCATTTAGATGTTTTGTAACCACCCGCCACTCTTTAGAAGCCTGAAAGAATCACGCACAATCTTTTTAGTGTCTATGAAACGAAACTCAAAAATGATGACTGAATGATGAATTGCTAACAAATGCTGACCTCCAGTTATCTTTTCATAAACCCATTTGCCCTAGGATTAAAATCAATTATCTAAACACATAGCAAAAACTACAACTGTCAAAGAAAACGTGAATTCGTACCTGGGAGTACTTGAAGAAGTTGAAAAGTAACACGTCGTCAAACTCGAGTCCTTTTGATTCATAAATGGTCAGTACAAGACCACAGCTGAGCTCTTCTGGCAGGTTTTCTTTGGCTTCTTCGTTATATACTGACGATAAAAAAGAAAATTTACTAGTTAATTTTAACAGATATTTTTCAGATTTGGAAAGCATGTGTAACAAGAGCTTACAAAACAATGCAGCAGTTCCCATGGTGTAATGATATTTGATTCTTACCTCAGTCCATGAAAATATTGACATATGTTTAAAATATTTATAGAGTTGACATATAACTTTGCAATGCTATGGAAAATAGCAAAAGTTTTACTTAACTAACATTTTGAAAGGATCTCACTTATGTATCCAATTTTATTTCCCATATAACCGTAGCATCCACAAAATTTGTTCGGTTAAAAGTAAAAATTATGCGCGCAATTTCCATATGGTTTCTGCTTACAAAGGAACGTATACCTTTCTCTTGTACTTTTTGAGTTATTGCAGTATCTTGTTTTTTTTTTGAAGATGGGAAATTAAAAGAGAAAGGAGGATGGAGAAAATGGTAAACATACTCTACATATCGTTCTAAATCATCATCCTTGGTATTATCTAAGTATATGCATGGTCCAGAATTCTTTGGACTAAATGGATTACAGACAGATAAAGGTTAAAATGATGAAATAAAAGATAACGCATTTTACCCCTTTTTCTGAAAGAATAGGATGTACAGAATCAACATGGACATTCATCCCATTATATTACCCGAGTGCGTGGAGAATAACATTTTAAACAGACATGATCTCTATATGGATTTCTACTAAGAAAACAAGTATAATTAACCAAGCGTTTCGATACAGCAGGATCTAGATTTCCCAGGTAAGTCTGGGTGACGGACGAACGGCAGGAGACTAATTAATATCATGCAAGTTTTCATTCATTTATGGCCTCGACAATGGATGAAATTGAAATAATAAAACAACTTTTCATAAGTTTCTTTTCGACAATAAGTACTATGTTTTAATGTAACACGAACCATTATCTAATTAGATGAACACCAACAACAAACACATTTTCATTTTTTTCTTTTTTCGTTTTGAGCGTTCTTTTATGTTTCCATATTTTCATTTAAGTCCGTTTTATATTTGTTTAGTGTTTGCAAAAAATGATAAATATTTGTTATTCTTATGTCATTTTAGATGTATAATAATAGTATAACTTATCTGATTATCTGTATATAAATATAGAAATCAAAATTAAACATGATTCAAACCTAAAATGACTTGGTGTGCACCAAATTCAATATTTGATGTCTCTCTTCTGTTTCCACTTAACAGCACAGCCAAATCACTAAATGTGCAGGATTCAATCAAAATAGGTTCTGGTCCAGGAAAAAGACCTTGGTCTGGTTCTAAACGATCAAACGACTCAGGAAAAAATCTTACAAGAACTTCTAGTATACTTGACGCCAGTTTCAAAATACCTGCATGCGATCGGTAGTTGTAAGTCAGTTGGTGCAACTACAATGGTCGAAATCACAAATTTTAATTCTAAGTTCAATCGTAGACTAAGTAAAATTCAATACATTTCGTATAGCATTATGCATAATTTACACCAAACATTTATAAAACATGTTAGAAAAGTTATCTTCAAACTTTCAAATAATATAGCACTGGGAAACAATAGTACAAAACATTAACATATGTTTTAGAGGCAAGTAAATTTTCAAGTTATTAAATAAATAAAGACATTCATACATACAATGTAACAAAAACATAAATTTAAAGTCAAACCTGTGGAACATGCACTTCAAGCGACTTGGATGATTTTGAAGATTTCTTTGCTTTAGTATTTTGTTTAATATGGAAGAATAGAGTTTTCAGGTCTTCGAATCTGAAGGCTATTCCACGCATTATACTTTGAGCAGTATCACCTGAAAATTTGAAATGTTTTTTTTTGTAAATAACGAGACTAGATTAATATATTTAAATATGTTTAAAGTCAAGACTCAATCTTCTTAACTCCATTAATATAATGACCTACCCATGTCTTGATCAATTTGTTAGAACATGTTTTTACTATGAAAAGACATGCCGTCGGTAACAGACAAATTCCCCAAACACAGGGTCCAATAGTGCAAGCCTGTTATTTGACTCATAGATTAGCCACGGCTACTCTAAAATAAATTTTTTTCTGAATATAAAAAAAATTAAAAATTTTTCATCTTCTCGGTGTCCCAATTTCTTTAAAC
>NW_026853708.1:0-71566 GCF_026571515.1 Ruditapes philippinarum | reverse complement strand
TAAACAGTCTATTCAAAGTTTAAGGGATTTCAATATCAAGATACAAAAAAAGTTAAGATATCAACAGTGTAGAGGCTGGTCAGACTGTACAGAAATTTGCAGGCTTACTTTGCTCGATATCTGGTGGCAAAGGCTTAAATAACATTCACTTCCCGCTGGTTAAAGGTTTAAAATATTTCTTTCACACACAAAAAACTTCCATTTAGCGTAACTAGACATTCTTCTGGCAAGATAAAAGATTGAAGGCAGATCAATTGTCAGTCTTCTCTATTTTCACAGTCCTTTTATGTCTGAAAATAGCAGCACCAGTCTGTCAAAATGACAAGATTAACTTGGAAGTGAAATATCTACATCATAACTTAGCAGCTGATGACAGGATCCATGTCTGAAATAAGATAAGTAATAATTAGAAATAATTATTTTCATTCCTTATACTTTCATGAAATAGAAATGGACTGTGTTTATCTGTTATGGTAGGGTTTTTACATTACACACTGTAAAGGTCTAATGACGACACTCTAGCTTTACTACTGGTGGTGAAAGGCCTCGGTCGTCCCTCTGCACATTATTTCATGCACAAACGGGCACACAAGTAGAACTATCAACATTCTGTAAGATAGGGACTGTGTCTGTACTTATCAGTAGGACTTTGACTCTATGAAAAGCCCTTTTAACTTATGTATTTACACTGGTGATAGAGGTCTGTTCTGTTTGTTTAATTTGGTGTTTGTTTGGTTTTAAGTTGCACCAACACTTTAAGGGTCATGGCAACTTTCCAGCTTTACTGGTGAAGGAAGTCCTCAGGGCATCCACGCATTTTTTCAGGCATTAGCAGGCACTTTAGTAGAACCACCACTAACATTCCACTGGCTATCTGGATAACTTCCATATATTAGATGTCAATTCGTATCACACTTAAACTCATTAGGTATAAAAAAACTCAAAAGGTATAAAATTATAAAGAATGTTGTCAAGAAACAAGATTTTGTCCAGTGAGGATTTTGTTTTCGCTATAAAATAAGACAAGTACCTGTCCAGCTGTATACAGTGAGGTAGAATCTGCCAGCAGAACTCTAGCTCCAATCACTGTATCATTCTTACATTGTCTACATTGTAAATATTGTATACAACATCCTAATGTCTCGTCATATACACTGTTCAACATTAAACCTGCAAAACAAAAATATGTATACACTCAATTTTGATAGTAAAGACTAGCATTGGGGAATAAGAATATGTAATGTTATTTTCTGTTTCAGCAGAACTGGTGATCACTCAGAGTGGTTTAATTTATACAATAATTATACCAAAAAGGAACTGAAGTCTGGCTTTCGCTCAAAATGGTTTATTTCATACAAATAATTATACCAACAGAAACTGAAGACTTGCTTTGATTTATCCAGTTCATCAGAAATAACAGAAAACCCAAATTCTCCCACACCGACACCATAAATGTCTTGTGATGTGGTGACTTTCCAGTTTTACTGGTGGATGAAGATGTCAAGTGCCTGTTTCAGGCACAAGCGGGAACTTGCAAAGAACCACCTTCATTCTGTTAACTAACTAAATAAAAGAATCCAAAGTCCCTGACGGTATTCAAACCCTCAGCACTGTAGGGCAAGTGATTTGAAGTCAATGACCTTAACCACTCAGCCACGGAGGCCCCTCTGTTGTGTTAAGTCTCTAACAAAGAGGTACTGGAAAAATCATTATCATTTCAAGAACTTTGAACATTCAATTGCAATGTTACTATTATTATAAATAATTAGACAAGCAAGTACACGTTAATTACCTTTGTGATTTGTTTCAGTTTCAACTGTTTGTAATTGGCAATCCTTATTTTTCATGTTGGGAAAATATATCAACTCTGTGTTCTTCTTGAAAACACAGGTCAGGAATTCTGGATGTTTTTTCTGCTTCTCATACTGGCCTAGTGGTAACAACTTATTACCACATTTTATACATGATAAAAACTGGTTTCTGGCCTGAAAGATAGGAAATGAAACATACAAATAAATCTTTATTTTCTAGAATAGAAACTGTTATAAAACAATAATTTAATAAATATTCAAGTTTATTTCGTAAGGGTTTTTATCATTCTTCTTATTCTGCAGGTGAAGGTGGGAAGAGGATTATGCCAAGTTATCAACTATATCTTCATGCATTATGAATTTTACCTTGTTTTCTTTTTCATCAGTGTTTTCATTATCTTCATATGTGACACCTTTTCTGGACCGCTTCGACCACTCTTGAAATTTACTTGTTGATTTACGTTTCCTTCCACCACGTCTTCTGGTATTGAGAAACTCCTCGTCCGAATTCACATCATTACCTTTATAAAGACAATTATGTAAAATAAGAGAATAAAGCGCATGCCTTTTGGAAAATTTACATTTTGTATCAAGTATGCTTCTTTGAACCAGGACGTTGTTCCAACTGACTTTCACAGCTCAGAACAGTTCAATACATGTATTTATGGAAGAAAAGTGTAAGCGACCAGATACCTCAATTGCTAAAACAGCAGAACGGTTTTCCGAGGTCCCTGTAAGGCTGCACATTTTTCTCATCATGCAGTGGTTGTTCTCACATTATTGGGAAAAAGCATCAGTCTCTTGATTTTGGGAAAACTTATCAGTAAAATTGCTAATTTGGGAAGCAAAAAGGCTGATGTGAGAGGAGATTGTTGGGGGAAAATGCATAATTTAAAAGAAAACTTCCATTTGGAAAAGAGTTCTGCTATAAAATTGAACAATCACTGCCCTGTGACATGACTTTACACAACATATTGTCTACAACTGTTCAAACTGAAAAACTTATAAAGAATTTTATGTTTTTTAGGCCTTTGGAACTCAGTGGAATTCCTATAAGAACACAGTACATTGGTACTTTTGACATTTTTATTATAAATGTAATGTATATGTTCGGTAGTATTGATTCTAGATAAAAGATAAAAAAAGTTAAACATTTAGTAGATTATTAAATTTAGTGATGTGAGACTGCATATGATAAAAACATAAAAATAATCACCTGAAGCCGATTCCCCATCTAATAATTCCTCCCCAACATTCTTATCTTTTGCTTCTTGTAGGACATCATCTGATTTCTTTCTACCCTGTTTAACTTTATCTACCACTGACAGATCTACCTTCCCTCTTGTTGTAGACTTTATCCTTCTTCCTCCTTTACTTTCATCTTTAAAATCATCAGCATTGTCTTTATCATTATTTACTTCATCAATATTACTATCTCCATCTTTTGATGTTCCCTTACAGTCCTCAATCTCAGATTTAAGTGTTTTTGTAGAAAGTGAATTCCTTTTCTTGAAAATTGGTTTCTTCTTTGTGCTATGTTCTTTATCTAAATCAGCAAGGTTATTTGTTTTATCTACACAGTCAGGAGCTGGTCCATCCGTCTGGCCATCTTCAAAGAGTACAGGTGATGTACATGTAGGCTGTAACTGTCTAGATGTTGATGTAGTTTGAGGATTGTGTGAAGTTTTTGACATAGTCTGGGGAAGACTACCTGGTTCTTCTTTCACAGAGTCAACAGTTTCTGTTTTGATTTCCTAAAAACAGAAATGATATTTTTGTTTCCTTTTGATATATCCTCTAACACAGAATAAAAATATTATAAAACAGTCTACAAGGGTTAAATCCTACTTTTAACAATGTTTTTTAAAAGAGCACCACAAAAGTGAGGCAATATGTACACCTGTGTGTTTTTATATTTTATGCAAGTATTAATGTTTATTGACAGACAGGAATGGTGATATATAAAAGGAGCCCTATCTCCACTACAATATATACACTTTCATTCATTTTATTAGGCTTTAGGTCATGTAGCAAACTTTTGTCTACAATATGAGGAATACGAAAGCTGAGTAGAACCGTCAATAAAAATTGCCAAGAGACTCATGATAAGTTAATATTGTAGGAGACAAAAACAACACCACAATCTTGTTATGATCCTCAGTATTTTTCATAATCAGTCAATTATACTTGATAGAAATAAGTGTAAGTAAATTATTGCAACAAATCTAAACATAATATGATAATGTGATATTTGATCTGGAGTTTATATTTTTTTCAGCAAAAAAAGCTCTTAAACATTTAAAGTTCATTTGATCTTAATATTTCTGTAATTCATTCATGTGATTAATTAAAAACCTGTTCAGATTGTCTCTGAGGTGTAACAGCTGCCACTGGAACTTTAGCTGGGGTTTTTGGAAGCTGGCAAAATTTTAGGAACTTGTTCTGAGGTTCTGGATCACCTGTAGAAGAATCAGGCACTACCACTTCCTGTTCTACCTTGACTGGTTTTTTGTCCTGCTCTGTTTTGACTGGATCTAGTGTTTTAACTAGACTGTCATCAGTTTTCTCTGAAAATAGCATCAGTACATCAACAAATGTCAACAAATACCTCATGCCAGTGGTTGATATTAAAATATCATCATTTCTTATCACTCTTTAGTATAAGGTATTTTACAATCAGTGCTTGAATTTACACTTTTTTGAAAATTGTTTTAGCTTTGAAAAATAGGTCACATACGCCCCTCAATAACATAAGAATTTTAATTTATCTTAAATGAAAAAACACAATGTGCACACATCCATAAAATTAAAGTCTAGTTTAGACATTAATTATATTCTTATTCCAACACCACATTCAAATTTACTATCCAACTTAAGTGGACAGAAAAGACAATAGTTTTTTTATATTGCAATATTAGAACCTATATAAAAAGGAGTAAAATTCATTTGCTACAATCATCTATTACCAAACAAAAAGGTAAAACAAATTTTCAGAGGAGGCTGGAGAAAACAGATCCAAATGCAAATTTGCCTGTAACAGGTAGATAAATCTTTGAAGAAAACAGTGGATTATTACCAAAACTAAACATAGGTATTGATGGTATATACATGCAGATAAATATGTCTAAAGTCACACCTACAGTCTTAAAGTACTCAAAAACAAACACAAAATAAGATACCTTTAGTGTACATATTACATACAAAAAAAAAAAATTACATGTTATTACCTGCTTCAATTTTCTTTTCCGTGTTAGGTTTAGATTTTCCTTTTTTGTTTGGTTCAATAAAGAATGCCCTCTCATCTGTCTCCCCTTTATTTACAACAACATAGTAGGCCTGATTCCGTGGAGCTTGACTTGAACTAACAAATTTCTTCAGTTGTTCTTCTGCACTAAGTGTGCTTGACCCAAGAGTGAATACTATATCTGCTTTCTTTTCTGCTTTAGACACATTTTCTGCTTTTATACCATCTGTGGAATTTGTTTTGTCCAGCTGATTACCTCCCCTGAAATCAGATTTTAGACTGGTTCCCGGAATAGCGGCAGACTGTGGCAAGTTGGTTCCTTGCACCGGAAGTTGAGGCATTGTCAGTAAAATAGTTTGATGCTGATTGGTTCCAGGCATGTTCAACACCACTTGCTGACCTGCAGCTTGTGTTAAGGGTACAATCGGAGGAACCATTGATGGCATCTGGGCGGGCATCTGCTGATTGCCTAAATCACATAAAACAGCAAATAATAAGATTCATGTTTTTTTAAATGTTCAGTAAAGATCTGAATAATCTGAACATATCTTGGGTATAAACATGTACTAGAAATTTTCAGAAGCATTTAATACTAAATAACATTTTTATGCAAACTTTCCTTGTATCTAGAGAAAAAGAAAAGCTTAAAAAGAACTTTGATTTAAACTTTAAAGGAACTCCACTTAGGTCCAAAACTCTAAAGACATAAAATTTTGATTTCTTACATAGATCAGCTGAGGCACATAAAACAGAAAGATTTGCAAACAAGAGGGCCATGATGGTCATGAGGTCACTCACCTGTATATAGGCCCCCAGGGCGGGGCCAATTTTTACCCAGGGGCTTTAATTTGAACAAACTTGGTAGGCATCCATTTGAAAATGTTTTATGATAAATATCTAAGCCATAGCTCTTAGAAGATTTTTTTTAGTTTTTACTATACACATATAGGGAAAAACAATGACCCCCTCTGGGCGGGGCCAATTTTGTCCCCAAGGCTTTCAATTGAACAAACATGGTAGACACTCACTAGAAGATAATTCATGCTTAATATTTAAATTCTAGCTATTTTGGTTTTTTAAAAGAAGATTTTTTAAGTTTTTACTATATACAAATAAGGAAAATCAATGACCTCCCGGGGCAGGGCCAATTTTGACCCCAGGGCTTTTATTTGAACAAACTTGGTAGACACCCACTAAAGATGTTTCATGCTTAATAGCTAAGCTCCAGCTCTTACGGTTTTCTAGAAAAAGATATTTTAAGTTTTTTCTTTCGGTTGCCATGGCAACCAGAGTTCTGCTTGGAATTACATTCTTTGAACAATTTTTTTAAGTTGACTACGAAAGGAACATTCCTGTGAAGTTTGGATGAAATTGGCTTAGTGGTTTATGAGGAGATGTCGTTTAAAGTAAAAGTTTACGGACAGACGACGGATGGACGCCGGACGAAAAGCGATCACAAAAGCTCACCATGTCTTTTTGTGACAGGTGAGCTAAACATATTTTACTAATATATAAATTGAAAAGCACATTTTTGTGCTATTCTTAGCCTGATTTGAGTCATTTTTCACAATTAGATTCAATACATTGAAGAAAAAAACAATAGAGTAAGTGAAAAATCTGATATTTGCACACAATTTATTGATCAAGACCTACAACAAATGGAACATTAATTACGAAAAAAGAAATTTTTAGTCCTGTCATGTCTCAAAAATGAAGTCGAGTCCCTTTAAATTTTCAAAGATAATTACTGCTATTTTTAATGGGAATCAAATAATGTAAACTAATGTTTGTCATTTTCAATAAATCAAGTTCATGTTTAAAAAAAACCAATGATTTACTTCTGATCATTTACCTCCATTTTTTTTGGTTCTATAAAAAGTTTTTTACTCGAGCCCTTTGGGTTTACAATAATTTAAAGGTGATTTTTTTGGTCCTGTCCCGGAATTTAATCAATTCAAATCTCTGCTGTAATTAAGGGGGGTTTCCGTAAGCACCTTTGCGTATTGTAGGGAAGAAACCCCAAGCACCTTTTGTGCACTGTGGGGGAAGAAACCCCCAGGAAAACAACAGCGGGGCTAGTTAAATCTTCTTCTTGGGGTTTTCAGGATTTAAAATAGTTTTTGAAAATCGGGAGACTGACCAATGGTGGACTTCGATAAAATCGTTTCAAAAAAATTTAAAAAATAAACAAGAGCTTCACAGGAACGCCAAGCTGAAAAATAAAATACGGGACACAGTAAGGAGGACAAAACTATGAAAGAAAAACAAATTATGTATAATTATGTATTAAGTTATAGTAAAAAAATATCATTTATTAACATAAATTCCAAGATCAAGGGAAATAATTCTAGAAAAAGTCATGCTAGAGTTATGAACCTTTCACACAACATGTGTGTAATGATAAGAAATATATATTTGAGGTTTGAAGAAGATACCTTAAAAAGTAAAGAAGTTATAATATTTCTTAAAGAAAATCCTAAGTTCAAAGAAAGATAAATCTGTAAATATTGCTTTCAAGAGTTACGAAAATTGTCACTTAAAATGTAATTGATGATAAGGAATAAGTATTTGAAGTTTGAGGTAGATACCTTTAAAACTAAACAAGAGCTGTCAGAAGGACAGCGCGCTCGACTTTTTTAGTGCTTGCCTATAAAACAAAACTTTGACAGTTAAGGGCACACAAGACTTTAACTAGGAATTTCTAAGTACAAATCAAGAAACATTTTCACAGAGTTATCTTCTCTTGCTTACAGATAGGTCTCATGATGGCACATAAGAACTCCAACTTCCAAAGTAATATCTCAAATGGTTAAGTCAACAAGTGGACAAGAATGAAAATCTTAACTGAGTTTCTAAGTCAAAAAGGGCCATAATTCAAATAAAATCCTTAACAGAATTACCTTCTCCTGCCCATGTTTTGGGACCATGATGGTAAACAAGTTATATCCAACTTTCAAATTAATATCTCAAACAGTTCAGTCAAAAAGTGGACTGGTACTAAAAACTTAACCAAGATTCTAAGTCGATAAAAGGCCTTAATTTTAAAACAAATCCTTGACAGAGTTACCTTCTCTTGCGTACAGATGGGGGGTAATGATGTGAAATAGCATTAAAAGTTTCAAAGCAATATCTCAAAGGGTTAAGGCAATAAGTGGATTTTTACCCATATTCAATGTATTTTCTAAGTCAAAAAGGGGCATAATTCTGTCAAAAACCTTGACAGAGTTATGTCCTCTTGTCTGTTGATGAAGGTCGTGATGGTAAACAAGTATGGTCAGTTTCAAAGCAATACCTCCAATGGTTTTGAAATAAAGTGAGGTGGTACAAAAAACTTAACCAAGCTCAATACACTTTCTAAGTCAAAAAAGGGCCATAATTCTGTCAAAAACCTTGACAGAGTTATGTACTCTTGTCTGTAGATGGAGGTTATGATGGTGAACAAGTATGGTAAGTTTCAAAGCCATACTTGTAATACTTCTGAAATAAAGTGGGGTGGTACGAAAAACTTAACCAAGGTGTGACGCCAACGCTAACGCCGACGCCGGGGCGAGTAGGATAGCTCCCCTTTTCATAGAAAAGTCGAGCTAAAAAGTTATAGTAAAAAATAACATTTTTCTAGTAAAAAAAATCTAAGTTTATGGGGAGATAATTCTTGCAATATTAGTGCTAGAGTTATGAACCTTGCCACATAAGATGTGGATGATGATAAGTTACATATATTTGAAGTATGAAGTTGATCCCTTTAGAAATAAATAAGTAACAGTAAAAAATATTATTTTTTAAGGAAAATTCTAAGTTCAAGGGGAGATAAATCTGAAAATATTAGTGCTAGAGTTATGAACCTTGTCACATAAGATGGGGATGATGATAAGGTACATATATTTGAAGTATGAGGTTGATCCCTTAAGAAATAAAGAAGTAACAGTAAAAATAGTATTTTTTAAGGAAAATTCTAAGTTCAAGGGGAGATAAATCTAAAAATATTAGTGCTAGAGTTATGAACCTTGTCACATAAGATGTGGTTGATGATAAGGAACATATATTTGAAGTTTGAAGTTGATACTTTAAGAAATGACAAAGTTATAGTGAAAAATATCTTACTGCACCAAAACTTTAATCTGAAATCTGGACGCGGACGCCGACGCCGGGGCGAGTAGGACAACTCTCCATATACTTTGTATAGTCGAGCTAAAAATCACAACATAACTAAACCTTAACACTTGTGTTATGTTTAAAAAATACTTTTCAAAGGTTGTATAAGCAAAAGTTCAAAAAATGTTTTCTGCACTTGTGACCTTGACCTAAGTGTCATCTTACTCCAATGAAAATTATAGTTAAAGGAATCTGTTAAAGAAATTTATCAACAAATAAGAATAATAAGAATTCAGTCAATAAACAAGAGTTTCATGAGCAGAAGTGTAAAAATATATTTTTAAGCATGAGTGACCTTGACGTCTGTGACCCCACCAACTTATGCTGTCATCAAAAATACATGTACTATTAAACAGCATCCAAGTTAGTTCAGCCATGGTAAAATATAGCCTATAAACACTTATTTTGACAGACATAAAATAAAAGATAACCTGTTTAAACTGAATATGACTTTTGCCGTTTACCTTCCACAGCTAATTTAAAATTTACACCAAGAAAAGCTAGAACAATTTAGTAAAAACTTTCAGCCATTTATTAATTATCTGTTCTTTATCTTTGATAATGAAATACCTAGATGCCCCATACAGAGGCAGTGTGTATATTCAAGCTGTCTGGCCAGGCTCTATACAACTAAAAGCTCAATCTTATTATTATTATTATTATATAAGGAGCAATCTAAGATAGCTTACAGAAGATCTTAGATTCTATTCATGTATTAATCTGTAAGAAATATTGGATGAAGGAGCATCAAAGATCTTCCATAGTAACTCAAACTACAAAAAAGATAACAAAATACTTACGTGAAATAGGGTGAAGCCTGTATAGTACTATTTAAGTATGAATTATCTAGTGAATGTCTCTTATAAACAGAATCTCTTCTGTCATCACATGGTGTACTGGGAATAAATGACGTGTCTGGACTGTAAATAATCAAATAAATCATTTTACTATTGAGATATATTTAGACATATGTACACCAATAACAATGTATATAATTCGTCACCTTAGTGCAGTAATGAGTTAGGACCTTCTCAATTTAATAGGTGTTGACCAGTTTTATTGCACTAGGTGACAATGTTATCTCTTACCAAACTTAATATCTTAATTGTACTTTGTCCATCTTTCAAAATGGCCAAACATTCATTATATTTTAGAAAGAAAGTAAAGTAAGGTTCTTACTAAATAGCAAACAATGCATACAATCATCAGTGCCATCAATCTTGGTCTGCACTGGTCAAATGCAGATAAAACAGATATATATATCATAACAAAAACTTATTATCAAGACAAAATAAACAAATTCCTAAAACTGTATAAAATATAACCATTTCATCTCAATATAATATTTGAATTAAATTAGTAAATTTAACATTCTTTGAAAACTATCATTACTAATGCTTCAAGGGTAAAAACATTTTTTCCCTAATTTTGTATTCTGTTAACAAAACAGAGATATGGAAATTTTACAAAATGAACTTTCTGGTTAGATAAAAAGTTCAAAAACAACTATTTCAAGAAAGGTTCAATATCTTTAACATTCTGGTATATACATATACTTACCTCACTTTTGGCATTTCTTTGATCATTTTCTCAGTAAAGTTTGACATGGACGTGAGAAAGTCAGAGAACACATCAAATGTTTGTACCTTCGATCTTACCCATCTTGACAAACCTATTAATACACATAAAACACACAATGGAACTATATAATAATGATTAAAAATTATTTTCTTTGAACTCTAAATTTGATTTCTAAAAACCTGATTATTTCTGTATTCCAAAAACATACTCATCTGCTATAAATATGAACTTTCTTTTGCTTGCTATTCCTGTTGGCTGTTGGTATAATATTTATATTTTTTTTGTATGAAAGTTAAAATACTACTTTGTTTACATTTTTGCTACCTTTACAACACATAACTACATCTTCAGCGTTACTTAAAAACACAAATTTCTGAGGCATAATGTGCCTTTAAGTTCTTTGAATGCTTGACATAATCACATGAATTTTTTGTTTCTTTCTGGTCTTCTAAATAATGGAGTCAATAATAAGTGCAACATGGTCAATGATGGACAGGGAAAGCATTTGTATTTAGAATAAAGAATGCAAAAATTTGGATTTTAAAATTATCTGGACTGGACAACAAACCTTAAAGAGGAAAATTGTTTGAACTTGACAATATGCTAGATTATTGAGTATATAGATTAGGAAGTTTTTACTGTACTTACTCTTGCAATATTTTTCTGTTCTTTTAACAAATCTATCATCAACAATGATCAAGGCTCCCCAGTCTTTTCTGTAAGATAAACAGAACATTCTTACATAACACAACATAATTTTAATTTTCTGTGGAGAATCAAAGTTTTTCTTTAATAACTTAGATATAGGTCAATGAGAAAAATCAAATGAACATTTATTATTTCTAAAATTTAATAAACTTCAAAAGTATCCAAATCTATATATATACCTACCAAATATTTTTAAACATTATAATTTTATTAAGTTTGTATGAACTTACCTGTGTCTTATACACCTTCCTAGAGCCTGGTTTAATGCCCTAAATGCCTGGATTTCATACCAGTCACCTCCACTTAGAAGTCCTCTATCAATCTTATGTTTGTCGTTGTATTCTCTTTTAAGCTTCACCTGGACATCTTTAAAGCTAGGATAAGGTATTCCAACCTATAAACAAATAAACATATACCAATACTAAAGTTAGGATAAGGTATTCCAACCTATAAACAAATAAATATATACCAATACTAAAGTTAGGATAAGGTATTCCAACCTTTCAATAGATAAGCATATACACTGTACCAATAGGGAAAGGTATTCTAACCTATAAACAGATAAACATAAATCAACTAAAACTATCACTAAATGTGATTAATACCCCCACAAGACTGCTTCCGAAATGAGGATGTTACTAGTAACAGAATACATAGTAAAAGAATTGAAATATAGAGTTATGGTTGTGAGCAATTAAAGATAGTTGTGGTTCTTATATGTTGCATTTCTTTTCAATGTGGTTGGCCATTGATGAAGTTTAATTGAAATACTCTGTAATAAATCCAGAAATACAAAGAAAAGGAACAAAGGGCAATAACTCTATAAATACTGAAGATAGAATTATCGTTCTTGTGCACTGCACTTCCTCTTATTGTGCTTGGCCATTGTATGAAGTTGTTTTGAATTCCAACCAGTATGTTTTAAGTTATGCTCCTGACAAGGAAAAGTATCAAAGGGCAGTTACTCTGTATTTTGTCAAAATGGAGTCATGGCTCTTGTGCACTGCACTTCCTTTTAATGTCCTTGACAACTGTATGAAGTTGTATTGAATTCCAAACAGTAGTTTTCAAGTTATGCTCTGGACAAGGAAAAGTAACAAAGGGCAATAACTCTGTAATTAGTCAAGATGTAGTAATGGTTCTTGTGCACTGCACTTTCTCTCAATGTACTTGACCATTGTGTGAAGTTATATTGAATTCCAACCATTAGTCTTCAAATTATGGTCCGGACAAAAAAGGCATTGGAAAAGTAACAAAGGGCAATAACTCTGTAATTACTACAGATAGAGTTATGGTTCTTGTGCACTGCACTTCCTCTTATTGTGTTTGACAATTGTATGAAGTTGCTTTGAATTCCAACCAGTAGTTTTCAAGTTATGCCCCGGACAAGGAAAAGTAACAAAGGGCAATAACTCTGTAATTAGCCAAGATAGAGTTATGGTTCTTATGCACTGCACTTCCTCTCAATGTGCTTGACCATTGTATGTAGTTATATTGAATTCCAACCATTAGTCTTCCAATTATGGTCCGGACAAAAAAATCAATGGAAAAGTAACAAAGGGCAATAACTCTGTAATTACTTTGGATAGAGTTATGGTTCTTGTGCACTGCACTTCCCCTTATTGTGTTTGACAATTGTATGAAGTTGTTTTGAATTCCAACCAGTAGTTTTCAAGTTATGCCCCAGACAAGGAAAAGTAACAAAGGGCAATAACTCTGTAATTAGTCAAGATAGAGTTATGGTTCTTGTGCACTGCACTTCCTCTCAATGTGCTTGACCATTGTATATACTTATATTGAATTCAAACTATTAGTCTTCAAGTTATGGTCCGGACAAAAAAAAAGCAATGGAAAAGTAACAAAGGGCAATAACTCTGTAATTACTGTAAATAGTTATGGTTCTTGTGCACTGCACTTCCCCTTAATGTGTTTGACAATTGTATGAAGTTATTTTGAATTCCAACCAGTAGTTTTCAAGTTATGCCCCGGACAAGGAAAAGTAACAAAGGGCAATAACTCTGTAATTAGTCAAGATAGAGTTATGGTTCTTGTGCACTGCACTTCCTCTCAATGTGCTTGACCATTGTATGTAGTTATATTGAATTCCAACCATTAGTTTTCAAGTTATGCTCCGGACAAGGAAAATGCAACGGACGTCTGGACCGACCGCCCGACCGACTGACCACCGGGTGACTCCTATATACCCCCCAAAACTTCGTTTTTGGGGGTATAATAAAGAGCTGTCACATAAATAATAAATGCCCCCCAAAAGGATTCTTAAGCATGCAGGTATTATGAAAAGGGACGTGGTTCCTGGACGCGACAGAATGTTGTCATGCGATAGACATTTGTGCCAAGTAATTTCAAAATCCCTAAATGCATGACAAAGTAATAGTCTGGACATGATTGTTGTGTAAGTGGGGAAACACGGACAAAAAGACTGACATGAGCCTTTTCGGCGACACATCATCTTGTTGTGATAGACATTTGTGCCAAGTAATTCCAAAATCCTTCCATCCATGACAAAGTTACAGTCCGGACATGAATGTGTATCTTCAAACTCTTCGTGATTTGTCAAAATGGTGTAATGGTTCTTGTGCACTGCACTTCCTCTTAATGTGTGCTTGACGATTGTATGAAGTTGTATTGAATTCCAGCTAGTAGTTCACAAGTTATGCTCCGAACAAGAAAAAGTAACAAAGGGCAATAACTCCTGTAATTAGTCAAAATGGAGTAATGATTCCTGTGCACTGCACTTTCTCTCATTGTGCTTGACCATTGTATGAAGTTGTATTGAATTCCAACCATTAGTCTTCAAGTCATGCTCCGGACAAAAAAGCGATGGAAATGTAACAAAGGGCAATAACTCTGTAATTACTTTTGATAGAGTTATGGTTCTTATGCAATGCACTTTCTCTTATAGTGCTTGACCATTGTATGAAATTGTTTTCAATTCCAACCAGTATACTCTGAACTAGGAAAAGTAACAAAGGGAAATAACTCTGTAATTAGTTAAAATGGAGTTATGGTTCTTGTCCACTGCACTTCTTCTCAATGTGCTTGACCAGTGTATGAAGTTATATTGAATTCCAATAATCAGTCTTCAAGTTATGGTCCGAAGAAAAGAAAGCAATGGAAAAGAAACAATAGCAAATACTCTGTAATTACTTAAGATAGAGTTATGGTTCTTGTGCTCTGCACTTTCCCTTATTGTGCTTGACCATTGTATGATGTTGTTTTGAATTCCAACCAGTAGTTTTTAAGATCTGCTCCGGACAAGGAAAAGAAACAAAGGGCAATAACTCTGTAATCATTGAAGATGGAGTTATGGTTTTTGTACACTGCACTTCCTCTGAATGTGCTTGACCATTGTATGAAGTTGTATTGAATTCCAACTAGTCTTCAAGTTATGTTCCGGACGAGGAAAATGCAATGGGACCGACTGACTACCAAGTGACTCCTATATACCTCCCCAAACTTCGTTTCCAGGGTATAAATACATAATTATATATACATATAAAAGCTAGGATAAGGTGTTCCTTCCAATAAATTGATTATCATATACAAATATTGAAGCTAGGATAAGGTAAACCAACCTATATTCAAATACTAAAGAGGTTGAAAAAGTATTAGGACTGCCCCTTTACTGCTTACATCTTTCATTTTAATTACGTAAATTTTAATAATCAGGGCTGGTTTAGGGTGCTTGATCCAATCCTCTTTTTTTCATTCCTATATATGCAAGAAATATGAACCTAATTTTTGGTGACCAAAGAGTTAACATTATTGCAGATCAGAAGGGAGACTTACTGTAATAACAGCTCTGGCATTGTCATCAGCAAAATCCATCCCCTCACTAACTTTCCCTCGGCATACAGCAAAGAACAGAGCGCCATCTATCTCAGAGTCATCATCATTACACTCAGCTATAATGTGTATCAAAAATATATTATAATATCTTCACTACTCTTGTTTTACAATACTTGACAGTATGTTTGACATTGTATTATTTTTGTGGCTATAAAAAAAGGTCTTATTCACCAATATAGTATTTGAGCAGTATGGACTGCTGAGTAAAATTCAAATTTCCTTCAGATACAAAGCAGTCACAAAATATCTGACAGACAGACAGAAAGACAAACATTCTTTCCGAGTTTACACTATGGTTTCTTCTTTTAACACTAAATGCCCCATTGGCAACCATTTTCAAACCCATAAACATTTTTTCCCTCACAAATTCAGTATGTTAGGAATAAATATGGACATTCATCCTTGATGATCCTTGAATTAATCTTGATCTTTGTTTTTTGGGGTTTTTTTTTTGTCTTGATATAAATTTATGTATGCATAAGTCAATTTTTTCATGGTTAAATCAAAAATAAATGCACAACTAGGGATGATACTGATCACTCCTGTGTAGTTTCACTGAAATCCCCCAGCGGTGTTTGAGATGAAGCCCAGACAAGATTTTTCTATTTATAGCTCTGGCAGCCATTTTATGAAGCAGAGCAATATGAATAACTAGGGATGATACTAATAACTCTCAGACGTTTTGGAGATGAAGCGCGGACAATATTTTTGTATTTATTTTCATAGCTCTGGCGGCTGTTTAATGCAGCCGAGTAGAATGTGCTGGCGATATGCACAACTAGGGATGGTACTGTTCATTCCTGTGTAGTTTCAATGAATTTCCCACAGCGGATTTTGAAGATGAAGTGCGGACAAGATTACCGGATGGACAGACAAAGCAGCAACTATATGCTTAACAAGCATAATAAATCAAGCTTAAATTTCATAAGAGTCTGCACAATTAAGCTTGGTCACAAACAATCCTGTGAAGTTTCACTAAAATCCCCCTAGCAATTTTGGTGCTGAAGCGCAGACAATGTATTTTTTCTCAAAAATTGATGATTAAGGGGCCATAACTATGCCCAAAAAAAATCAAGCAAAAAAATTAAGAAAGTATGCACAACTAGGATTGGTGACAAACAATATTGTGAAGTGTCACTGAAATCCCCCAGCAGTTTTGGTGATGAAGCATGGACAAGCTTACTTTACTCAAAAATTGATCATAAAGAGGCCATAACTGTGCAAAAAGAATTCAAGCAAAAAATCAAGGGGTTATGCAAAACAAGGCTTGGTGACAAACAATCCTGTGAAGTTTTATTGAAATCCCCCCAAGCGGTTTTGGTGATGAAACGCGGACAAGCTTATTTTATTTGAAAATTGACCATTAAGGGGCAATAAATATGAAGCAGAAAATAAAAATAGTATGCACAACAATGCATGGTGACAAGCAATCTTGTGAAGTGTCACTGAAATCTACCCAGCGGTTTCGCTGATGAAGTGTGGACAAGCTGATTTTACCCCACCCCCCCACCCCCGTCAGGGCCAATTTTAATCTAGGGGCTTTTATTTGAACAAACTTGGTAGACACCAATAAGAAGATGTTTCATGCTAAAAATCCAAGCTCTAGCGCATTGGGTTTTTTAAAAGAAGATTTTTTAAGTTTTTACTATACAAATATAGTTAAAAACAATGACACCCCTGGGGCGGGGCCAGTTTTGATCCCAGAGCTTTTATTTGAACAAATTTTGTAGACACTTACTAGAAGATGTTTCATGCTTAATATTTAAACTCTAACTATTTGGGTTTTTTCAAAGAAGATTTTTAAGTTTTTTGCTATACACATATAAGGAAAATCAATGACACCCGGGGCGGGGCCAGTTTTGACCCAAGGGCTTTCATTTGAACAAACTTTGTAGACACTCACTAGAAGATGTTTCATGCTTAATATCTAAACTCCAGCTATTTGGTTTTTTTCAAAGAAGATTTTTTAAGTTTTTGCTATATACATATAAGGAAAATCAATGACCCCCTGGGACAGGGCCAATTTTGACCCCAGGGCTTTTATTTGAACAAACTTAGTAGACACCCATTACAACATGTTTCAAGCTAAATATCCTAGCTCTAGCTCTTTGAGTTCTTTAAAAGAAGATTTTTTTAAGTTTTTACTATATGCATATAGGGAAAATCAATGACCCCCTGAGGCGGGGCCAATTTTGACCCCAGGGCTTTTATTTGAACAAATTTTGTAGACACTCATTAGAAGATGTTTCATGCCAAATATCTTAGCTCTAGCTCTTTGGGTTCTTTAAAAGAAGATTTTTTAAGTTTTTACTATATGCATATAGGGAAAATCAAAGACCCCCTGGGGCAGGGCCAATTTTGACCAAAGGGCTTTTATTTGAACAAACTTGGTAGACACTCACTAGAAGATGTTTCATGCTTAATATCTAAACTCTAGCTATTTGGGTTTTTTCAAAGAAGATTTTTAAGTTTTTGCTATACACTGTCATATAAGGAAAATCAATGACCCCCGGGGTGGGGCCAATTTCGACCCCAGCGCTTTTATTTGAACAAACTCTGGAGACACTCACTAGAAGATGTTTCATGCTTAATATCTAAACTCTAGCTATTTGGGTTTTTTCAAAGAAGATTTTTAAGTTTTTGCTATACACTGTCATATAAGGAAAATCAATGACCCCCGGGGTGGGGCCAATTTCGACCCCAGCGCTTTTATTTGAACAAACTTTGTAGACACTCACTAGAAGATGTTTCATGCTTAATATATAAACTCCAGCTATTTGGGTTTTTTCAAAGAAGATTTTTTAAGTTTTTGCTATACACATATAAGGAAAATCTATGACCCCCGGGGCGGGGCCAATTTTGACCCCAGGGCTTTTATTTGAAAAAACTTGGTAGACACTTATTAAAACATGTTTCATGCTAAATATCTTAGCTCTAGCTCTTTGAGTTCTTTAAAAGAAGATTTTTTAAGTTTTTTACTATATGCATATAGGGAAAATCAATAACCCCCTGGGGCGGGGCAAATTTTGACCCCAGGACCTTGATTTGAACAAACTTGATAGACACTCATTAGAAGATGTTTCATGCCAAATATCTAAGCTCTAGCTGTTAGGGTTTTTTAAAAGATTTTTTAGGTTTTTCCTATTGGTTGCCATGGCAACCAGAGTTTTTAATGGAATTTAAATTTTTGAACAACTTTGAGAGGGGTCCACCTAAGGATCATTTCTGTAAAGTTTGGTTGCAATTGGCCATGTGGTTTAGGAGGAGATGTTGTTTGAAAAGTTTGACGCCATTTTTTGAAGGACGCACGACGGACACAGAGTGATGACAAAAGCTCACCCTTGAGCACTTTGTGCTCAGGTGAGCTAAAAAGGGGTGAATGGAGAATCTGTTAAAAAAGGGGTGAATGGAGAATCTGTTAAATAAACGTCAAGTCTATCTTGATAAATCTCACTACGCATACCAATGGAATGTAGATAATGATACATTAATAAGAAAACAATAAATGTTTTAAATTGATGCAGTTGCTAATAGGTTGCCCCTTTTCAGCTGTTTAAATCGTTTAACCTCTTTCTTTTATGCATCTAACTTACTTAATAACAGCTAAAAAAGCCAAACATAAAAAAAACAAGATAAGCAGTCTTTTATAATGTCATATAAAATTGTCCCATTTATACTATACAAACATATTGTGATATATTTTCACTCTATAGAAATGGTTTTATAAACCAACCAAGAGCTACATAAATAATGTTATAAACCATCTACATCACTGGGTTTTTCTTCTAACTGACAATTTTTATGCAAGGCGTTTTCAATTGAATTTCTTACCAGCAGGCATTTTATTCATTTGTTTAAATAATCAATTTATAAAACCTGACTACAAAAAAGATAGAAGCCTTAAACTACTGCTTTAAATCAAATGTAATGTATTGAATATCTAGTGTGGGTGTAACATGATATCATTTTATAAATTTAACTTAACAAGTTTACATACCATTGCGTAGACAGGAAATGACTTGTCAGATCAGGAACTTAAGAAGACATTTTTTTCAATAACCTTATGAGAAGTTTAAATCACTGGTGAGTAAATTTACTCAATATCTATGTTTAAAACTTAAATAAAGTTTCCTTTGTACTTATAATTTATTACTCTAAAATGATTTAACATGAATAACCTTGAGAGACATTTTCTGTGCCCCACCCACAACTCAAACAGGATTATTTTTTTATTTGTTGGGTTTGGTGTGTCAACAGCGATGTGTCTACCCTTTAAAAGTCACAGAAGCCTTGATACCCCCAATATTGATAATGGACAACTCCCAAAATGGAAGCTAGACATGTCCATTTGAGAAATTCAGTAGGTTACCAGTATGGTATAATATTGCTTAAAAAGCTTTTCACAAAGTAAAAGTACAATGATGACATTTGGAAAATAAACTGTTAGAAAAGTCATTTTGTTCAATTAAAAAAAAAACACATTTTCAAGTCCACAAAATAAAATGAATTTACAGCAAGAATTAGACAGAAAATTATTTTCTTTCAAGTTTCTTTATTCGTTATGAACATAACGCAACCGTTGAACACTTCTAGAATCTACTATTTTCTATTCTAGGTTACATTATGGCTGTGCCTGGTAAAAAGGCATCTCAGAAACTATCATCTACACTATCTCAAGGTGGTGCTGAAGATTTTGACATTTTCTGTGAACAATGTGACAAAGATGACATCAGACTACCTGCATTTGGTTACTGTGTGGATTGTGAGGTACATTTATGTCAAACTTGCTTTAACACTCACAGACGACCAAAACCACTACGCCATCATCAGCTTCTAGACAAAGATCACATGCCACATAAACAAAACCTCAGTAAGTCAATTAAATCTACTTCAGGTAAAAAAAATGGTGATTTATCCAAGTCTTGTACCAAACATACCAAAGAAGTGATCAAGTTTTACTGTCATGACCATAATACACTTATATGCAGCGTTTGTGTGACCCTTGAACACCCAACAACATCCTGCCATGTGGACTACATACCTGATATATCAGGAAAGACTTTAAACAGCATGGAGTTCAAAGAAACTCTAAAAGATATTGACAAACTGACAGACAAATGCTGCCAGATTAAAAAAGATCTGAAACAAAGAATTGCTAAATCAACGATTTCTCTGAAAGACGCTATAGTAGAAATGGACAACTTTAGAAAAGAGATAAACAAACGATTAGATGAACTAGAAAAAGAAGTAAAGGATATTGCAACAACAATTCAACATGACAACAACAACAAATTGGAAACAACAGAAACAACATGTGATGACATCAACAAATCACTCCAAGCATCAGCTGATACTCTAAAACATCTCAACACCAACAAGAAAACTGACCAACTGTTTACTGAATTGAAAATAGCTCAGCAACTGATATTACACAATGAAAATATAACTACACAACTACCAACAACCGATGATGTTGATGAATACACTTTTGAACCAAATCCAGCAATCAAAAAACTCCTTCAGAATGAGAAATCATTAGGAACATTGATAAAAAGGGAACTAAAACAACAAGCTCAACCCAAGAAAAAGGACGATGTACCAATGAAAATGTCTACCCCTAGAAACATCAAAGTTAATACATTCTCAGCTATATATGATTGCTGGATTACTGGTATAACTGTCTCTCCTCAGAACCAATTATTTGTAGCAGATTATAATAATGACTCAATTAAAATGAAAGACATAAACTGTGGAGCAATCAAACAACTACAGCTTGTATCAAACCCCTGGGATATCACCATAGTGACCAGAGATACACTTGCTGTTACATTACCAAGCATTTACACAATACAGTTCATTTCCTTCTCTTCAAACTCTTTCTCATTGAAAAACAAACTGAAAGTAGACGGAGAGTGCCGTGGAATAAGCCATCATCAGGGTAAACTTGCAGTTACCTTTTTAGATCCTGATAAACTCCAAATCATGGACTTGAAAGGTAATGTTAAAATTAAAGTTGAGAAAGACTCCAATGGTGACAGTATTTTCAGTGATCCTTGGTATGTCACCACAAACAGTCATTCAATCTATGTGTCTGATAACCACAAAACAGAAATCATATGGTTTAACTGGCAGGGAGAGATGATAGGAAGGAATGTAGACATTGGAAGCCCAAGGGGTATTTCACTGTTAGATGACGGGTCCTTCTTTGTGAGTGATTACATGACTAAATGTATATATAGAGTAAGTGGTGATTGTAAAGACAGGACAACTATACTGGAGAATGTAACGAATCCTCGAGCTGTATGTTGGTGTGCTGAGACCAGTACACTTCATTTAAGTACAGAATACAACACAGAGAGTCGCAATATTATCAAAATGTATAAAATGATGTAGAACCAAGCAATGGTAAACAATGCAGACATAACAAAACATAAACAATTGTAAATATATGTATATATGTACACAAGTAAAATATATGTATATACAATGTATGTATGCAATTACTTCTTTTTTTTACAAAATTAAACCAGGGTTGGAGAGGGGGACTTTTTTCCATTGATGATTTATGATACTGTTTTCTTTTGTTTTGTCTTGTCAGATTATAAATTTTTCTTTCATTTTTCAAAATAAAATAAAAAATTTAAAATAATTTGGAGATATTAATTTTGCAGTTTAAAATATACTTTTTAAAGGTTTTAAAGTAAAATAAGTGAAATTTAGGTAGACTAGTATTAAAACTTACAATGAATGTATTTCTGACACAAGATGTGAAATCAACTTGAGTTTTTTTAGCACACATGTTTAGAATTATTATGAAGATAAAGCCATGATATATAACAAATTTGAAAAGATTTATCAACCCACCCTCTTCTCTATTTCATGCTTGTTTTAATTAGAATTAATTTCTAACTAACATTTTCTTTTTCAAATATGCTTTTCTTTGATTTTGTTCATTTTGTAAAAAACATAAATGTCCATTTTTCAACTTCTACATTTAAATAGAGATGACATAACTTATAAATATATCTATTCTGTAGGAGATGAAAACATGTTTGTCTTTGATCAATATAACTGTTAAAAGATTTATCTTAGTCATTATTTTGAAACAAGATGGTAAACTTTGTTTTGTTTTGTTTTTTGTCAAACAATTTGGAGGTCATTTTTTTTAAATGTCAATGATTTGCATGCAAAACTTCAACCAGGAATTTTCTAGTTTCACAAAGGCCTATAAATCAGCTAGATTTATTGCTCTAAAAAAGTCATATTCAGTTATGAACCTGAAGTCATGTGTGAATTTTCAAAAGAATACATTAAGTGATTTTTTAGATCAATCTTACATGCAAAACTCTTATCAGGTTTTTTTTCAAGTTCACAAAGGATTTTTGTTCAGTCAAAATCATTTAAGAAAGGTCATATCGTCGAAATGATTTAACCCTTTAAATGCAAACTGCAATAATACATTACCTTAGCAACCAGTTTAAAGCTGTCCATGCTACTTTTTTTAAAATTTACTTAATTTTGTGGGCATGAAATTTCATGTTTTTTTGTCATCAAGAAGATTTTTTTGTGAATTCTTAAATTCATGGACTGTCTATTTTTCCAAAAGATAAAATGTAAATAATGTGATGTAAAATAATCTTACAGCAAACAAAATGAAATTTCATTGGATCTTAAATTCTTCGACTGACCTATCCACAAAAGACACAAAAATTAGTGCCCCACAAACAAAAATGATTTTGCAGTACATTGTATTCTAAGTAAAAACTTTTTTCATACTGAAACCCCTTAAGATAACAATGTACTGTTCTAAAAGTTTCCAAGGGGGCAAGTCCATTACACAAATATAGTAGAGTCAGGGTCAAATTACCTTCATCCAGATAAGGATTATATAGATCTCCCTTGACAACCTCGTAGAATGCTTTCATCATGCCATCAAAATCTTCCCTATCAGCTGCTCTAGGTTCTACCATTACACGTTTACAGGTTGACAACTTATTCCATAATCCTGTAAGCTGTAAATTCAAAAGGTTGCGTTTCATTGAAAGTACTTAGTCTAAAATATGTCTTAAGACCAAAACTGAGACAATTTTCGTTTTGAAGAAAATGTCCTTACTTATGACTCCTATGTTAAGACTTTTCAATTATTTCTAAATAGCTATACACAAATGCTGATAAACATTTACACATAGAAAATTGAAAAGCATGGCATTGTATTTTTTAACTTTTCTCAAGAGAATGACTTACATAAAAGTAAAAAAAAAATATTTAGCAGAACAGTCTTAAATAAGTCCTTTAGCTCGTCATAAGTCCTAGGACTTGGTACACGTAGGACATTTTGTGAAATGCAGACCAGCTCTTATATGATCAGTTACACCACATCTTTTACAAGAATGCTACTTAAGCTGTCATTGATTCAGTGCAAAGCATTATCAACAAGTTATCGGATAACAAATATCGATGATAAACTGATATGTCAATATTTACTCATAATTAGTTGTCTTTGATTCACACCTGTTCAAATGATTTCAATAAAATATATGTTCTGTTTATAGAATTATGATGTGTCTTGTTGTTTTTTTTTTAAGATCATGATTCCCCCAACCATTTTTGACTTCACTGCTTCAAAATATGTCCATTATAAAACAACAGCATAGTTTTAGACATGGACCACTCGCTTCTGTGTGGTTAATTTTCATTATTTCTATACATTTAATTAGTAAAAATTATCCAATTTTTCAAATTTGTATTGAGAATTGTTTGGAAGAAAAATATTGATGATACATCAACATTTTCTTTATTGATTTAGTATCCGATGTTGAATATAAGAAATTTTCTGTGAAATGAAAGGAACAAGAACAATTTTAAGGATAAATAATTCACACCTAAAATAAAACTTTTCAAAATCATTAATTTCACAGTTAACACAACTTTAAAATCCACAATTAGCAAATTCACATAATTCAAACTTTATGGAATCATAGAATCAAATTTCACAAATCATTAATTCCACACAGAAAAAATATTGAACAAGCAAATTCGTTGAATTTATATCCCCCGCCAAGTACTGGTTATTACTAACACAACAACTGAAGACATAAGGCTTTATTTATATATTTATCATGGCCTAAACAGTAATATTCTTTTTATATAATAAATATTCAGGGCAATAACAGAGCCATTACTCGGTGGAAAATACTAATATCTGGACATTGCCATGAGAACTGATGTAAATTGCCTTTTTGTATCCATAGTTCCCATGAAGTTTTGTTGACATCAATACAGCAGTTGCAAAGAAATAGCAATATTGCTCTTTATGCATACTACATAACTAATCAAGGACCATAACTCTGTAATGAAGGGTCTGCTTTGAACAAGGCAACAAAGAGAAGTAGCGCGGAAACAATTATTGCTCTATATGCATACTGCATAACGAATCAAGGGCCATAACTCTGAGTTAGTGTTGAAGGTTCCCATAATGTTTGCCCTATATGCATACTGCATAAAACTAATCAAGGCCATAACTCTGAGTTAAAGTGTCTGACCTGAACAAGGAGACGAAATGCGCATCTCCACTTGGTATTGAAGGTTCCCATAAATTTTTCGTTGAATTCCAGGCAATAATTGCAGAGAAGAAGCGGGGGAAACGATTTTTGCTCTATATGCATACTGCATAACTAATCAAGGGCCAAAACTCTAAGTTAAAGGGTCTGACCGGAACAAGCCCACAATGTGCACATCTCCTCTTGATATTGATGATTCCCATAAAGTTTCGTTAATTCCAGCCAGTAGTTGCAGAGAACTAGCGTGGAAACAATTATTGCTCTATATGCATACTGCATAATCAAGGGCAATAACTCTGATTAAAGTGTCTGACCAGAACAAAGGGACGATGTGCCCATCTCCTCCTGGTATTGAAGGTTCTCATTAAGTTTCCTTGATTTCCAGCCAGTAGTTGCAGAGAAGTAGCGCAGAAACAATTATTGCTCTATATGCATACTGCATAGCTAATCAAGGGCCATGACTCTGAGTTAAAGTGTCTGACCGGAACAAGCCGACGATGTGCCCATCTCCTCTTGATATTGATGATCCCATAAAGTTTTGTTGAATTCTAGCCAATAGTTGAAGAGACGTAGAGTGGAAACGATTATTGCTATATATGCATACTGCATAACTAATCAAGGGCCATGACTCTGAGTTAAATTTCTGACTGTAACAAGTCGACGATGTGCTCATCTCCTCTTGATATTGATGATCCCATAAAGTTTTGTTGAATTCTAGCCAATAGTTGAAGAGACGTAGAGTGGAAACGATTATTGCTATATATGCATACTGCATAACTAATCAAGGGCCATAACTCTGTAATGGAGAGTCTGACCGGAACAAGGCAACAATATGCCCATCTCCTTTTGCTACTGAAGGTTCCCATAAAGTTTCCTTGCATACTGCATAATTAATCAAGGGCCTTAACTCTGAGTTAAAGTGTCTGACTGGAACAAGGCAACGATATGCACATCTCCTCTTGGTATTGAAGGTTCCCATAAATTTTTCGTTGAATTCCAGCCAGTAGCTGCATAGAAGTAGCATGGAAATGATTATTGCTCTATGTGCATACTGCATAACTTATCAAGGACCACAAGTTTCCTTGAATTCCAGCCAGAAGTTGCAGAGATGTATTTATTCATTTATTTGTTTGGGTTTTACATCACAACGACACAGTAAGTTGCAGAGAAGTAGCATGGAAAGAATAATTGCTCTATATGCATACTGCATAACTAATCAAGAACCATAACTCTGTAATGAAGGGTCTGACCAGAACAAGGCAACAATATGCCCATCTCCTTTTGGTATTGAAGGTTCCCATACAGTTTCCTTGAATTCCAGCCAGAAGTTGCAGAGAAGTAGCGCGGAAACAATTTTTGCTCTATATGCATAATGCATAACTAATCAAGGGCCATAACTCTGAGTTAAAAGGTCTGAGTGGAACAAGCTGATGATATGCGCCTCTCCTCTTGATATTGATGATTCCCAGAAAGTTTCATTAAATTCCAGCCAGTAGTAGCAGAGAACTAGCGCGGAAACAAAATTCGGACAGACAGACGAAAGGACAAACGGACAATGCCAAATCAATATCCCATTCCCAATTTCATTGGCGAGGGATAACAATTATTCACACACCTGTGTTTGGTATAAAAAGGAAAACTGAAAAGAAATTAATGAAACTATTTACCTTCCACCTATCTATAAATTTATCCAGTGCTCTGTAGGATGGCAGGAAACATAGGACGCCATGTGGAACTTTCTATGAAATAATAAACATACATAATGACACATAGTTCAGTTTTGAAGATTAAGAATATTACACAGGTCTAAATAACATTACATTTAATTTAATGTCAACTTTTGAGAATAAGTGTAAATTTCAAGGTACAGAACTGTTCACGAATTTGGAGTGAAGATTTGTTTGTTTGTTTGTTTGATTTTACGCCTTTTTCCAACAGTATTTCGGTCATATAGGCGGGTAGTTTCCTAACCATCATTAGACTACCTTCCTCCGCGCTAAACTACCAAAGCATCTCCCGTGGAGTGAAGATCAATACATAAAGAAGAAAGGTTAAATTCTTTATCTATTTATTAATTTTGGGTTATTTTTGCAAAAGAACTTATCATACATACAGTGCAAACTTGATGAATTAAATTTCCCAGTTCATCTTGAAAGGCAAATGTTTCCATGTTTCTGTATACAGCTTGTAGCTGGTTACCAGAAGGTCCAACTCCTACAGCTCCAACAAATACCTACAATATAACAAAATGTTTAAAAACTACCACGTATGATGTACCACAACACAGAGTTTTTATTTCATCTTTAACCCATAACTTCATACAGATGTCTTTTCATTCTTTTCACCCCCCCCCCCCCTTTTAAGCCTCAAATAGTGAAAAAATGCCGAATTAAGACCACAAACACTTGTTTTTGTTTGAGAAATGGTGCTAAAAAATGTGCCAGAGGCTTAAAATGGCCTCAGGTAAACAATGCTGAAAAGCCTTTGACTTTATCCAAATCCATTGAGAAGTTGCAGCACTTTGAAATAAGTTTTTGATTGAAAAATCAACACAAAATAGTGATTTTTTGGCAATTTTGTGATGTCCCCTCGGTGCCATGGTAACAGGAAATTTAAGATTGAGTACGCAGTAACAAAGCCTATGGTCCAGCCAACATTTGTGACAAGTTTGAACAGTATTGAAGCCTTTTTTATTGTTTCATAGCAATTTGAAACAGTAACAGGAGGCTTTTCAATGAAAACAGCCACTTTTCACAAAATGCTCATGAAGTAATGGGTTAAAGGGGTAAGTTTTAAATATAATGCAAGACAGGTTTGCCTTGTATGACAAAATGACAATAAAACATGCCTTACAAAAGGCCTAGGTATACCTAGAAAATTTGATAAAAAGCATGTCTCAATAATAGGCCTGTTACTTGGCTAAGCCAGCATTTTCTTCTAAAACATGCCAACCTCGAAAATAAGCTGTCATAGGATAAAAAGCTACTAATATCATACCAAAATGTGAAATAAGTCACAGCATATTATTGGATTTTTAAGGTATTCAATCCAAAATCAGATGACAAAGTATTATACAAATTGAGCCACCACAAACCTGTTTATCCTCTATAATATGGTTAGCTTCTAGCTGTATAGGGAACGGGGTACCAAGTTCCGAGGCAAAAGAAGACATGGGTGACAGGGTACCACTGCTTAACACAACATTTCTACAGCTACTGAAGTCTGAAAATGCCTGTGAGATACAAAAATAAATAATCTTACAGTCTTTTCATTATTCTCAGAAATGTATTTGTAGTCTTATAATTAAACAAAAGCTATCCAGTAGGACAGTGTGTTTGACTATTCTCAGTTCTTGATAGTAAAAAGAGAGCCTGGATAATTTTCAAAGTTCAAAAAGGGTGATAATTATGTTAAAATCTTTGTTAGAGTTAAGGGCCTTGAATAGTGACCCTCTATTATACTCTTAAATGAGTGTGGGAAGTTTAACCTCATTCCCTTTTGTTGTTTTGGAGATACCAACTTGCATGCAAAAATTAAACCAATGTGGCGCCGACACCTGGGTGAGTACTACATTCTTCAAATAGTCAAACTAAAAATTAGGCAACAACAAAGGATAAATTGCTATATCTCTTCTAATAATAAAACTCATACAAGTATTTGTTAGTGTCACACCCACGCAGTATTGGTCATATGGTGACGTTCCAGCTTTACTGGTGGAGGAAGACCTCAGGTGCCCTTCCATGCATTATTTCAGGTACGGACAGGCACCTGAGTAGAACCACCGGTGTTCCTTAAGCTAGCTGTATAGCTTCCTCACATGAAAGAATCAAAAGTCCCTGTTGGGATTCAAACCAACAGCAGTAAGAAGCAAGTGGTTTGATTTCAACGACTTTAACAACTCTGCCCTAATATATTTCATTAGAAATAGCTCTATACCTTTAAAACATGTAAATGTTGCTCATTATTTTCATGCTGTCTTTAGATTAACGTTAACATGAACAACCGTTACAAATATCATTGACAGTATGTATATTTTTGATGTCATTATGTTCCTTATTTTAACAGCAGCAAATTATTATACTCACCACAGCAGGGTTCATACACCAGAAGTTCAATGTGAACACAACTATCCTTGATCCACCTGAAACAATTTGAGCCGTGTCATGACAAAACCAACATAATGGGTTTGCGACTAGCATGGATCCAGATCAGCCTGCGCATCTGCGCAGTCTGATCAGGATCCATGCTGTTCGCTATCAGTTTCTCTACTTGTTAAAGGGTTTATAAGCGAACAGCATGGATCCTGATCAGACTGCTGGTCGCAAACGCACTATGTTGGTTTTGTCGTGACGCGGCTGATTTAAACTCCATAATTAAACATCCTTTAAAACTTAAACTCCATAATTAAACATCCTTTAAAACTTAAGTTTTGATGAAATTAACTGGCTTTCAGCTTTTTGTTTGTTTGTTTAAGTTTTTCAAAAGAAAAATTCAGACATAGCCTTTGTAAAGTTTTCTTGGAATGCTCTTGAAAGTTTGGAACAGTCTACTCATATTTTTAAATCATGAATTTTAGAGCAATTTGGACTACAGTTGGACTTTACTGTGCTCCATAGAAACCTTAATGTTACTTGAGATTTTTTTTTGTACATTATATTTGATCTTTTGTGGTAGTAGTCTTTGTTTGATGATATTTCTAAACTTTCTATGAGAAAAAAAAAATAACGTAAGAATAGCTACAAGAAATGAAAGAAAGACTTTGTCATCTAACCTCTCCTATTTTTTCCAAGCCATCTGTCACCCTGAAATACAGAAAAACAGAAACATTTAGAAAATAATTGAGCTGTGCCATGTTAAAACCAACATAATGCGTGTGCGACCAGCATAGATTCAGACCAGCCTGCGCATCCGTGCTGTCTGATCAGGATCCATGCTGTTCGCTTACAAACCCTATTACAAGTAGAGAAACTGATAGCAAACAGCATGGATCCTGATCAGACTGCGCGGATGTGCAGGCTGGTCTGGATCCACCCTGGTCGCAAACGCACTAAGTTGGTCAAAGAGAGACCACTCTTTTTGTCAGAGATTTATTGTTTTCACAGGTAAAACTTTGTTTTCAATTTTCCTACTGATGTATCGCTTATAAGTATATGCATTCAGTATTTCACACATATTGTCTAGTGTCACATTATTGTAAACATGAAATCAACTGGCTTTAAGCTTTTCTTTCCCCCAATAGAAATCAGACAAATAGCATTTGTATAGTTTACTTGGGAAACTGCATATGTTTATATATATATTTGCAAGGTGTGAATTATAATACATGTATTATAAAGGACAATTGGTTAAATAAGTCTAAACAAAAATACCTGTTTGCTTACTGTGTCACTTAAGTTTTTTTATGTACTTAAAACAATAACATTTAAAAGAACACAACATTAACTTAACAACCATGAATTTCATAAATTAATATTTTATGATCACAATATAAAATATATATACGACTAAACTGGGTAGCAATCTAAAGCAGAAAATAAATTCCAGAGCTCGCCAAATCCCCTTATTGAATTGAAGGAATATACAGTGAATCTATATTTGGCGATATTCATTGCACGCAATTATAGGCCGAAAATTAGAAACTCACGGAAAAAAACTGATATACATTCAGCTTGAAATTTTCAGTCATTAAACAACAAGAGGGCCATGATGGCCCTGAGGTCGCTCACCTGTATATAGGCCCCCCCCACCCCCCCCCCCCCCCAACTTTGCAGGGCCAATTTAACCAAAAGGCTTTTATTTGCAAAAACTTGGTAGACACCCATAAGAAGATGTTTCATGCTAAACATCTAAGCTCTAGCTCATTGGGCTTTTTAAAAGAAGATTTTTTTAAAGTTTTTACTATACACATATAGTTAAAAACAATGACACCCCTGGGGCCGGGCCAGGGATTTTATTTGAACAAACTTTGTAGACACTTACTAGAAGATGTTTCATGCTTAATATCTAAACTCTAGCTATTTGGGTTTTTTCAAAGAAGATTTTAAGTTTTTGCTATACACATATAAAGAAAATCAAAGACCCCCGGGGCGGGGCCAATTTTGATCCCAGGTCTTTTATTTGAACAAACTTTGTAGACACTCACTAAAAGATGTTTCATGCTTAATATCTTAACTCTAGCTATTTGGGTTTTTTCAAAGAAGATTTTTGAAGTTTTTGCTATACACATATAAGGAAAATCAATGACCCCCGGGGCGGTGCCAATTTTGACCCTAGGGCTTTTATTTGAACAAACTTGGTAGACACCTATTAGAACATTTTTGATGCTTAATATCTTAGCCATAGCTCTTTGAGTTCTTTAAAAGAAGATTTTTTAAGTTTTTACTATATGCATATAGGGAAAATCAATGACCCCCGGGGCCGGGCCAATTTTGACCCCAGGGCTTTTATTTGAACAAACTTGGTAGACACTTATTAGAACATGTTTCATGCTAAATATCTTAGCTCTAACTCTTTTGGTTCTTTAAAAGAAGATTTTTTAAGTTTTTACTATATGCATATAGGGAAAATCAATGACCCCCTGGGGCGGGGCCAATTTTGACCCCAGGGCTTTTATTTGAACAAACTTGGTAGACACCTATTAGAACATGTTTGATGCTCAATATCTTAGCCATAGCTCTTTGAGTTCTTTAAAAGAAGATTTTTTAAGTTTTTACTATATGCATATAGGGAAAATCAATGACCCCCCGGGGCGGGGCCAATTTTGACCCCAGGGCTTTTATTTGAACAAACTTGGTAGACACCCAGAACATATTTCATGCTAAATATCTTAGCTCTAGCTCTTTGGGTTCTTTAAAAGAAGGTTTTTTAAGTTTTTACTATATGCATATAGGGAAAATCAATGACCCCCCCGGGGCGGGCCAATTTTGACCCCAGGGCTTTTATTTGAACAAACTTGGTAGACACTCACTAGAAGATGTTTCATGCCAAATATCTAAGCTCTAGCTCTTATGGTTTTTTAAAAGAAGATATTTAAAGTTTTTTTCTTTCGGTTGCCATGGCAACCAGAGTTCTGCATGGAATTAAATTTTTGAACAATTTTTAAAGGTGACCACCCAAAGGAACATTCCTGTGAAGTTTGGATGAACAAAAAATTGGCATTATGTGGTTTATGGAGGGACTGTCATTTAAAGTAAAAGTTTACAGTTACGGAGCACGGACGAATGGACGGCGGGACGACGACGAAAACGATCACAAAAGCTCACCCTTCTACTTGTGACAGTGACCGCTAAAAAACATGCTTAAATAAGTACATGTTGATATTAATATAATTATTCTATCATTCATTAAGCAGTCTGGTATAAACATTCACAGTGACCTGAGACAATCTACTAAGTCCTTGTTGTTAAATCATTGTTAATGAATTCAATTCATTTGTCATGGCTGAATTCCGATATCAAGACATCTTCCGTAAAACAGCTTCAACAAGAGTGTAGAACTTACTGTGTCCCTGTCTTGAAACCATACTGCAGTTACTTATAATAGTCCTGAAATATATCATTACGAAAACATATATATAACAAACTTTAAACATAATCAACTCAATTTATATACAATACATTGTTTTTAGTTGGGACGTAGTCCCAACTAGTGTACTTACAAACCCGAAATTTCCAATCATACAGGGTAACGCCCACTGCAGTGACGTTTCATCACCACTATATATGCTATATTGTATTCTAACATTTTTTTCCATCTTTGTCTAAGTGATACCTTTTAAATTGTGCATAACTGATTACATATTTGAAAACATAACTAAAAAGAAAACTTTTTTTTTTCATGTTACATGTATAACATGGGCTAAAATTTGTCTAGATAACCAAATATTCATGTCTATATTGCAACCATAATTTTCTCTAAACTTGTTCACTGTCTAATGTTAATTCTTGATAAAGAAATCTATACATGAGCATTGAATCTGAGACTTGAATGATCACATGAATTCATTGATTTTGATTGATTGTCTGATTTTTCAGATGATTTAAACACATTTTTTCTCATATCCTTCCTGTTATAGACTGTTTCATAGACATAAACAAGTTTTCTTGAATATCTAACCAGTAATTTCAAATTTCACTGCAAGTGACCAACTATTAATCCCACATTTTTTCAGAATCAGGGGTGATCACATATATTCTTGCAACTTAAACAAGAGCTGTCTGTAGGACAGCATGCTCGACTATTCTAAGTGCTTGATAGTAAAAGAGCCTTGATATTGTTAAATTTTTTAAGTTCACAAAAGGGCTAATTTTTTTTTATAAATTCATGTTTTAGGCCTTAGAGAGAGTCTAATTATACAGAATTGGCTTGACTATTCGGAAGGTAATGTTACAAGGGTTTTTTATTGAGTATAATAATACTATAGTCTGTCCCATTAAAAATGGAAATGAACTTTTGCCTCGTGTGAATAAACAAAACGAGGTTAAATAAAAATTAAACTATTTTGGTAAACTAAAAAAAAGTCACCCTCGAGATTTTTCAGGATTTTTCTCTAAAGTGTCTACTTTTCTTGTGAAAGCAAATTTTGATTTCTCTATGGCAAATCTCTGTTGTTTATTTTCCTTAGTCATTGCCTAAGTACTCTTCATTTGAAGATGAACGGGAGAAAGCACGTGTTATGTTTCTAAAATATACATGAGGTTCTCGGGGTCGTTTCATGATTATTTTACAAAGCTGGATCTACAAGATGTAACAGTTTAGTTGCAATGCATGATGGAAAACTTTAAAAAAAAATTACAATTAGCAACACAAAAACACCGAGTCACACGGAGTAGGAAAAGAAATTGCACTTATCTTTATACTTTTAAGCTGAATAGAATCCCTATGAATTTCGAAATACATCTTTATATGAACGTCACCACAAATTCGCATTCTGAAGATTCCTTCATTGCAAGTTTCTATCCAGTTCCGTAGCTTCAAAACTCCTGAATGACATGACTCCTACACTTATGATGATCCAGATTTTTTAAACTGTTAACAATCCGTCTCTTTATTAAAACATTGTTAAATTTGTGGAGTTATCTGGGTTAGCAAATGAAATATGTAAATGAAACACATCATAATTCAGCATGTTCCAAATCCATAATTCAAGAACGGCCCATCAATTTTAGTTGTTAACATCACAATGTTTAACTCTTGAAAATGGATTCCTGACGAAAAAACTTTATTACGTCAACAACAATTTACGAAATATATGACGTAACAAAAATGCCTCGCGCTTCCAGTTGCGGCATTGACAGAGGGCGGTTAGACCAATGTAACCTCAAACAAATAATTTCAAGCGTTGAGATAAATATGCCTTGATTGCATTTTAAATAATTTTTGTAGACCCAAATTTTGCAACTTAACTGTAAAAATTACACCTTCAATTCTTATATTAATAATAAAACTTTCGATAACATTTAAATATTTTTAAACTCACTTAATGACATGAATCTATAACAGTACAATACTTCTTCCATTAATTACATATAACATTCGTTTCTAATTTTATGTTTTTAAACTATTTTATATATTTCTCAGAAATGATTTCCCTACATATTATCCCTTATTATTAAAGACCTCTGTTAATCCTACTCTTTAAGTTACAAAATATACAATACGCGTTTTTTTTTCTGCCACGAAAAATATGCTAGATCAATTGTTTTTTCACTGAATCTTTTCAAATTTTAGGAAGGTTAAAATCATTGAGGTTCTCTTTGACTCGATCTCCCCTTCATATTAACATAATAATTATATGTAACACTTTGAGTCTGCAATAAAAACCGCACTTATTGTCGCTTATTGAACACTCCAATATAAACTTATTTTTAATAATAACACACGTTATCAAATCACTGCCGGTATTTCTGAACATTTTGTTAAATTGTGAGACGGAAAGATAAATCTGTATTTACGAGCTTAAAGTGTATAGGCCTACGTTTGATTGCTCAAACTAGAAAGCGTGATATTATATTCTTATACATGTAAATTTACAATTTCCTCGGACGCGAGTCTTTGTTCTCTCGTTAGCGAGGGGGTAAGTTAAAGTAGACACTGTGGTAACAAGCAAACCAATGCTGAACGTATAGTGAATCAGTTCTCTTTTCTATATATTTCTTGTCAGATTTGCATGATAATGTATTATTTGTTGGCGATTTCTTGTGAAGGAAAGGTTTAGCACACAAACATCGCACCCGAAATAAGAAGGGTAACATATTTTTGTATCTCATCGTACCTGGTCAATTCTAATTATTTTTGAATAGACGTGACACATATTAATGGACATAATTCAGACAACTACAGAATTATGTAAATTAAACATTAATTACCGAATAACCATTTTAGTCTTCTAGCTAGTGTTCCCGCTCCCATTCGACGCGTTGCGGTATTCAAGATACGCGCTTGATTGAAAAGCTATCTAATCAAATCACTTCATTGTTCTTTTTCTCTTAAAAAGAATATAAAATACGACAGTATATCATGCTAATTATAGAAATATTTGTGTGTTAGAATTAATAAAGCAGTTATTGATATTTTCACTTCAAATGATTTTGATTATTTTAAATAATGGTTTGCTAGTAAAATTGTCTTTTTTGACACCAACTTTGTTTTCATTTTTCATTTTAATGAGAACATTTAGCTATTGCGAGCTAGTAATTTAGAATAATCATTTTTTGTATAATTACCGAGTACATTTCACGCTAATTGTGAGACGAACCCTAAATGACGTCTATATGGGCACCGCCATTTTGAAATGGACGTCACGTCAGGTTACAACGTAAGTCAACGGGGAAAAATATAATTTTAACATTTCGACCATATTAATGACTTTATGAAAAAAATGAAAAACATGCCTAGAGATATTGACGTCAGGGTTAACATGACATTAATTTACATGATTTTACTATTATGTTAAATAAAAAATGGAATGTTCAAATTTGATGGGACAGACTATAATTACCTATGAATACATAAATTTGACAGAAAAGGTACAAAGGTTTGTTATTAAGATGTTTTATCAAGTAAATCACTGCTTTATTATTATGAATGCATAAAATTGTCCCAAAACAGGCACAAACCCTTCAGTAGTTATTGAGACAACAGCTTACAAGCAAAACTGTACCATGAATTTCTAAGTTGAAAAAGGGGAGAAAAATCAGCCTAAATGCAAGATAGAATTATGGATCTTTGTCAGTGACCTACAATTATGACCCTAAATGCATATGTGAAGTTTTAAATAAATATCTTTAATAGTTATTGAGATATGTAAAACTTGCATGTAAACATTAACCAAGAAACTAAGTAGAAAAGGGGATATGAATCAGACTTAATGCAAGATAGAGTTATGGAACTTGGTCAGTGACATACAATTACGACCCTCCAATTATGACCCTAAGTGCATTTGTAAAGTTTCAAGTAAATATCTTTGAAGACCGTTAACCTTTAACCAAAATTTGTAAGTTTCAAAGGGGCAAATAATTCTGCAAATATTGCAGACAGTTATGCAATTTTGCAAACTGATGTACATTGTTACCTTAAATAAGTGTTTTAAATTTCAATTGAATATCTCAAGCAATAATTGAGATATTTGACTTTACAAAAAAATTTAACCAAAATTTTTAAGTTCCAAAGGGGCATAATTCTGTCAATATGGTAGGCAAGGTTATCCAACGTGTCAATCTGATGTACATTGTTACTATAAATAAGAATTGTAAGTTTCAATTGAATATCTCAAGCAATAATTGAGATATTTCACTTTACAAAATACTTTAACAAAAATTTCTAAGTTAAAAAGGGGCATTATTCTGTCAATATTGTAGGCAGAGTTATCCAACTTGTCAATCTGATGTACCTTGTTACTATAAATAAGAATTGTAAGTTTCAATTGAATATCTCAAGCAATAATTGAGATATTTCACTTTACAAAAAACTTTAACCAAAATTTCTAAGTTAAAAAGGGGCATAATTCTGTCAATATTGTAGGCAGAGTTATCCAACTTGTCAATCTGATGTACCTTGTTACTATAAATAAGTATTGTAAGTTTCAATTGAATATCTCAAGTAATAATTGAGATATTCGACTTTACAAAAAACTTTAACCAACGCAGACGCCGACACGGACGCCGACGCTGGGGCGACTACAATAGCTCTCATATTCTTCGAATAGTTGAGCTAAAAACAAATATGTCTGAATGGAACAATAAAGTAAAACTTTGTGCATAGGTACCTGTTATCCTCATCAATTTGAGATGACCCATGAACATATAATAATTATATAATCTCAATTAAGTCTTGTATACACATACTTGTAATTCAGGACTAATTTGAGATCAACTGTGTACATAGAATGATAATATAAACAGAATACATACCTGTAATCTTCAACAAAATTTGAGATCACCCATATAATGATTATATAACCTGAGTTAAGTCTTTTGTATATGTAGTGTGTAATCCTCAACAAATTTGAGATCGTCTGTGTACATAAAATGATTATATAACAAATAACTAGGGTTAAGTCATGTATATACATACCTGTAATCTTCGACAAATTTGAGATCATCTCTGTACATATAATCTAGGATCTGGAAGAGTTGTTCCAGTATTTTCTGTGTATTACTGCTCATCTTTACCTCCTTGTTTCTCCTGTCTCTAACAGCCATAGCCTCATCATCATTCTGGGCTACAGCTTGCTCAAAACATCTCTGTAAAATAAAACCATTTTAACACAATCAACATTATGTTTTAAGAAATCCCTTAAAATAAAGAAGAAACCCTCTTATAAAACCTGTGTTGGATTCGGCACATTTTTAATCAATAGTAAATCCTTTCGAGGATCTCAAGCTTGGTTTGTTCTTATAACAAAACTAATTTTCATATAACATCAAATTTGTTAACATTTAGTATTTCCACACTGTATAATAATTGAAACCACTCAGTTAGCAATCCTTAGATTACTTGTCTGATGCATTAATCACTCGGCCACTTAACTTTTACCTCATATAATGGAAACAAGAGATAATATTATTGATCATAAATTATTTATCTTCTTTTTATTAACCATAGCGACACTTTTAATTAAAATCCTACCTGATATTCCTGGAAACTGTCTGGTCCAAGACCTATCCCCTTTAACCGTACAACAATGTCAAATCCTGACCAAACTTTGTACGAGGTATCGTAATCCGACTGATCCAAATTGGAGTTGTTTCCCTCTATGAAGTTTAACAAGCTCTCCAACTAACAAAATAACAGCATAATATATAAATTTATTACCCTTCCAGATTTTTTCCGCTTTTTTGATTGGATATTGATCAACCGAAAGAAATTGATATTACCGAGCCAGACGGGTAATATACACACCTAATTTTCCCGTTGGGTACCCCTAGTTCTAAACATCATGCGCTGTGGCGATGTGCGTACAGTTTTATTATACACGATGTAAATTCCGATTTACAAGCACTTTTTAACTGTCAAATGATCAATATTAACCAAAATAGAGTAATCATACATATTCTCATCAGTATTGAAAACAAATATGTCCTTGTGAAAGCTTGATATTAATACCAAAAAAGTGAGTTCAACAGACTACTCCTTTTCTTTTGTTTACAATCGTTAGGTTCGAAAGAAAATACGTCATGTATTTATGTGACGTCATGAAGTGATGAAGGGGTACCCTAAAGGGAATCTTATTTCGACGTTTCATGATTCATTTTAAAATCGTCTTAACTCGGCAGGGGAAGGGTAATAAAATTATTATTTTGGTTTTGGAGTGATATATGTGGATATATTACCTTCCAAGATAAAATATCACCCTCGCCTAATGGCTCGGGTGATATAAAATCTTGACAGGTAATATATCCACATATATCACTTCAAAACCAAAATAACATATAATGTAACTTTGTTACTGAAAACTTTTTTTCTTTCTTTTCTTTTTTTTTTTTTTTTTTTTTTTTGGGGGGGGGGGGGGTGGGGGTGGGAGTGGAAGGGGTAGGCAGATTTTAAGTAATATCCATTCTGTAAATGTCAGATGACAACTTACAATATATGGAGACTTTCAAGCTTTATTGGTGGAGAAAGACCAAAGAAGTTCCAAAAGCTAGCTGGATCCCAAGTCCCTCAAAAGATTCAAACCCTCAGTTGTCAGGAGCAAGTGGTTTCTTTTATAATCATAACCATTCGGCAATAGACAGCTGATGTTCTTTACACATACATGTATATCAACATATTACACATATATGTATACCATCATTTTGCACATATCTGTATACTAACACACTGCACATATCTGTATACCAATATATTACACATACATGTAAACCAACATATTACACATACATGTATACAAACATATTACACATACATGTATACCAACATATTACACATACATGTATACCAACATATTACACATACATGTATACTAACATATTACACATACATGTATACCAACATATTACACATACATGTATACCAACATATTACACATACATCTATACCAACATACTACACATATATGTATACAAACATAAAAATAAGTTTCTTATACCTTGTATGTAAACAAACTCTTAACCTGCTAGAACCAAGTGATTAGACTTTGTAACCTTTGTGCAGTCTGACCAGGCTCTATTGACCTTTTCGAAAACCTAGCTTAACCCTGTTTTCCTGTAAGTTACGGATTTAGCTCTGGGGAATTAAACATAATGAAGTACATAATACTCTAACATGATATTTCTGTTTTTTTATCATTATTTTACAGTTTAAGGTTAAAAAACTTGATGTGTTGGAAATTATCAATGTTCCTTTAATATCTATTGCAAATTTTTCAAAAAATAAATTGTTTATAATGAAAATCCATTAAATTAAAACAGTCGTGGTGGCATCTTCCAGTAATAAAGTCATTTGCGTAAACCTGCGTAATTACTTTATTTTTATGTATGGAAATACATATTCAATGATATTTATTTCCTTAATACACAGAAATAACTGTTTTATTTCACTTTAATTCAAAAAAGGCCAAAAACATAGTTTGTTATTACAATCCATTAGGTGAATTCCCCTGAGCTGTGTACAGAAAGTACCTGAAAAAACGGCGTTTAGCTAGGTTTTCGAAATCGTGAATACTGTCAGAAGCTTATTTTTACATTTCATTATTGGAATCCCTTATACTCAAAATGGACTGTTCCAAATACAAACATTGGGCAAATTCATTATATAGAATCAGGTAGGTTATGGTTTAAATGAAAGATATATATATATGATTATCAGTACAGTAAACTTACCATGTTCCTTAGTTTAAGATGCTCCACATACTTGATGTTGTGCTCCACTATAAAGATATATAACACTGTATTAAAGTATAAATCATTTCAAAAAACATGTATTTGGAAAATTGTATAACTTATTTTTTTACTTACTTCATGTTTTGACAGCTTTAAAGGGACTCCACTGGTTTTTGTGTTGACATGACAAGACTGGAACTATTTTTTCATGCTTTTAATGTACCATTTAATGCGAGTCTTTACCAAATAACTTTCAAAATTTCAGATCATTCACTCACTCCATTTTTCCAAAATAACCATTTTTATTAGGCAAAATTTAATTCTCAGCATACATATTATATCTTTATTATCATTTTCGTATTTGTTTCGTTTGAAGTACCCCATTTGGTTTGTGCAAGATTTTTCAAATTTTACTATTTTAGGTTTTTGGACCTTGGTGGAGCTTCTTTAAAAATAGATATATCTATAAATACTAAACATATATCAAATATTTGTATGTTACACATGTTGGAATTTGCAATTGTGTGGTCTGTACTTTATTCTCCAGCAAGTGAGAAGTATAAGTACTTCTACCTAGTGCCAGAAAAAACCTGCTCTAGACTTTATGTGACTACCAACAACTTTATCACCATCTCTAATATCTACTACAACAACAACAACAGACCTATCACACTTATATTGTAGTCACTAATTTGTGCAGTCTGACTATGTGCTGCTGAACTTACCACTTTTATATTGTTATCCTGTAAGGTTACAATAACAGGTCTGTAGTCAAAATAAAGTAAATACATTTTATAGTTGTTAAAAACTACAATAACTAAATTTTTAGAAAATTAATTTTACATCTTTAAAATTAAGTTATGCAAAATTTAAAATGCAAGCCTGAGCAGTATATCTTTTTTTATTTTGATCTGTTTTACGTCACACAAACACAGTAAAGGTCATATGGCGACTTTCCAGCTTTAGTGGCGGAGGAAGCTCTCAGGCGTTCCTACTTGCATAATTTCGGACACAAACAGGCACCTGAGTAGAACCACTGATAATCCGCAAGCTAGCTGGATAGCTTTGTCAGACAAAAATCCAGTCTTAAGAGGGATTTGAACCTACAGCAGCAACAACCTTAACCACTTGGTCATGGATACCCTTTGCAATATATGTATACATGACATTAATTACATTACAAGAATAACTCACTAAGTTGTTGTAGATTTAATATAGACTGTGTGATCTGGTCAGTGGTTACACTACCGCTAGCAGCGTCCCTCGCACAATCCTCTATATTATGAGCCTCGTCTAATATCACTATCTGATCCTTCAATGTTATATCCATCTACAAAACAAACACTTAACATTTACACAGGTGTAAGCCACTGACAGCAACAACCCTCCATGACAGCAACAACCCATGCCTTTTACACTGGGAAATTTTAGCATGCATGGCTTTTTTCCCTTCTATATAAAGGGCTGTTAAAGGGATGCTTCCCCTTATGAAAATTCTTTAAAAAATCATGCAGTTTTCATCTAAAATTCAATACCTTGCATCAGGTTTTTTGTTTTATTTTGCAAAAATGTCTTGTTAGGGTTCCTTCTCCTACTTGTGAAAAAAGCTCTGGCATGGTAACCAAAAAGTAAATTAGAAATTTTTACAAACCTATCAAAGCATTCACTTTTTTATTAGATGATAATGTACATATACATAAATGGATTTTTTTATTTTGCTTAACAGTTCCCTCATAAGGCATATTTAACATTTCTGGCAGATTTCGAGTTCACAACAGAGAGGATCAAGAGATAAAGAAGTCAGAGACCTTAACCACCTGGTCACTTAGCCCCCTCCCTTCCCTCCTCCTCCCCTCAATCCCTTGTATTTCAGAGTTGAATGTAATAAACTTACACTTTTCCTAACAAGTGGATCAATGAGGTAGTTGTAAGGACAAAATATAATATCAGCGCCTTCTTTGAGATTCCTCGTCACAAAATATGGACATGCCTGAAAACATATAATATGTATACAATGAATATCAATATAACTAGAAAATTTAATGTGGAAACTATTTAATTAACTTTGGTGCAAAACACAGAGAAAATATTTTCCAGTACCAATTTACATTTAAGACAGATTTGATTGTATAAATATTACAATGGTGACACCATTTACTGGGGTTAGGTACACTTTATTAGCAAAGCCTTAACTTTCTTTTTTTCATAAGAGGAAGTCTGATAAGTTTTTTTTAAAATTGGCTCATTGACAGTGAACAGTTGTAATTTCTCCATATCAGCCTACATAAAATCATTTTTCTAGGTAATATCATTTGCCACATTTTACCATGACCTCAAACACATTTGACAAAGAATGCATATACATGTGTATAACTGCTATAAAATCTTCTACTTGCCATCATAATTTAGTGTTGAAAGTGAAAAGATGTAGTAGAAAAAGACTATGCATATTTTGGCCAAAGAAATAACATATTCTAGCACCTACCTTCTTTTTGGTACAAGATGACACCAAGTCCTCGAGATCCCAGGCTGTAGGTAGTTCGTCCTGTAACTGTCTCTGTGATAGAAACACTCTCTTTGACTTGTCATTGAACTTACAACCTTGACCCTGTAAATGTGTACAATACAACACATGAAACATGATAAAATGCAGAAATAATTCAAAATATAATACTTTAACTTATAATTCTACAACTGCAAAATCATTATTATTTGTGGTTTACTGATTTTTGTGTTGTTTTTTTATAGGTCCATCCAAGAATCTAAGATCCAATGAAATTTCAATTCATCTGCTTTAAGATTATTTTGCATCACATTTTTTACATTTACCAAATGGAAAATAGACACAAATTTAACAACCCACGAAAATTTCAGCATGACAAAACCATGAAATTTCATGCCCACAAAATTAAGTGAATTCATAGTATCTATATCACATATAGATTTTAGTGCTGTCAGATTACATATTACAATTAGAGCTACCACAAGAGCGATGAATAGTTGGGAAGCCTCATCATCTTTATGACACCAGATTTTTATGCAGGCCCATATATCATTATTTTTGAAAGTGACGTAGTTGGAAGAAATATCATTCTAGGGGTATAAGATTTATAGAGCAGACATAAATATTGTCTGACATTTGACCTTCAAGCATGACCTTGACTTTGAGCTAGCACAGCTAAAGCATGGATTCTGCACATCACCTTTTTGAGGTGAACATTTAAGCAAAGTATGAAAAAATATCCATCAAGGGCTTTAGGATTTACAGAGAAGATGCAAAATTGACCTTCAGAGTGACCTTGACCTTGAGCATGCATTGCAGAGATAAGGGTTCTGAAACCACCTTGCTGAGATGAAAATTTGAGCCAAGTTTGAAGAAAACCATTCAACGAGTACATTTATATATGATTTACCTGTAATATCTTTTTCAATGTATTTATCTAATATTATCAAATATGCAAATATTAAGTAAAAACAGTGTTATTTTGATCAAATAGATGCAAAATAAGTCATATAATCTTACATGAATATCAAGCCTTTCTCTACATCCCTCACTCTTGTTCTTTTGTATGGTCACCTCAGGATGTATACATGTATACTCTCTACTGGCTAATATAACCATTCTGAAAATATAAAACTTATACAACCATTCTAAAGTATAAAACTTATATAACCATTCTTTAGACATACAATTATATAACCATTCTACAAATATTAAAATAATCATTCTGTATCAATTAAATTATATAACCATCCTGAACCATTCTAAAAATATAAAATTTATATAACCATTCTTTATGCATAAAATTATATAACCATTCTACAAATATTAAAATAAAATAATCATTCTGTATCAATAAAATTATACAACCAACCTGCACATATTAAAAATTAGATAATCTTTCTATATAAATACATTATATAACCATTCTGCAGATATTAAACATAGGTAACCATTTTTTATGAATAAAATTATATAACCATTCTGCACAAATTAAACTAATATAACCATTTTGAATATATAAAATTATATAACCATTCTGCACATATTAAACTAATATAACCATTATGTATATATAAAATTATATAACCATTCTGCACATATTAGAATGTAAATAAACATTCTATATAAAAAGATCATATAATGAATCTGCATGTATAAAACTAATATAACCATTCTGTATGAGTACAATTATAACCATTCTAAATAAATAAATAATATATCCTTTCTCCATGTATAAAACAAGTATACCCTACCTGCAGGGATACAGCTTTAAATGACCATTCTGTAGGTAAACAATTACTTAAACATTCTGCAGCCAAAAGACTAGTACATGTATAACCATTATGTAGGTTTACAAGTAACACAACCACTGGACACTTTCAAATTCAAACCATAGCAAGTCCTTTAATTCAGATTTAAAGGTAAAGACAATATTCTATTACAGTAGCAGGCAGAGATTTTTTGCAGGATTTTGGGATCACAACCCATACCCATGTAATTGGGAATTTCAGCGGTGTTTTGTTAAAAATTGGGAAAAAATGCATGACTGAAATTTTGCAGTGATTAAATGGATGCAAACAATTACTGTCTATGATGGCATCTTCAAAGATTTAAGCACTATTACAGTGAAGAAGCCCTTATTTGCAAAGATTTTAGAATTTTTATTCATTATTTTTATTTTGTAACTTTCTATTTTGAATTTTTCCCTGTGTATTGAGAAAATAATATACTATTTTTAATTGGGAATATGACCCAATAACGACTATGAAATAAGCCAAAAAAATCCCTGGCCGGGGGAATAAAAAACGATATATACCTAGCATCATGGTAGGCAGTCTTCTTTAACTCTCTAGTTATCTGAGCAATCTGTTTGTGTGTCCGAGTGCCAAAATATATCTTTGGTAACCTGAAAATATAAGTTAAATTTGTATTATTATCACACAAATTATTATCACAAGGTACAAAATTTATCTTGCACAGCAGTTTAACTAACTGTAATGTATCATATGAAATTAAAAAAGTAAAAAAACAACTTCTAAATATATTTCAATAAAATTTGATGCCACATAATTAATTCATTGTCTTCCTCAATAATTATTTCAGTCAAAAAGGCAATTATCAATAAGTTTGACACCCAGATTTATAAAGTTCACATCTGATTTCCTGAAATATCATCCCATATAATGTCATGATAGTCATATGCAACTGTTTTATATAATATTATAATAATCAGGGAGGCAAGTACATCAATGCTGTCTGGTTGAGAGGGTGGGGTTGTGGGGGTGAATGGGTGTCTGGCTTAATTTATAGCCAATATGGGTCAAATTTCCAATTGAAGGTAGAACCTTACATAATGGTAGCTATTACTGTAAATTTGTGAGCTTATTTTAATCTATCTGCTGGTAAGAACAAGATGATGACTCCACAAGGTAATTCCCAAATTTAAGGAAAACACACAGCTTGACTTCCCAACTTTAAGGGTAATGCAAAATTCTATTTCCATATAAAACCCTCAATGTCTGATAATCATTATTATATTAAGATTTTTTATCATCTTTAAACAGAATTTGATATATAACAGCATAACTACATAATTTTAATGACAAAAATATATTGTAAGAGTTCTCCCACACAGTTTATCAAAGTTACTCCCCTTTGACCTTGTTAAAAAAATCAAATTTGTCAAAAACAGCAATGTCATGTTAAATTGACAAGTTGATTTTAAAATCCTTGACCCTTAATACTTTTCAATATTTAACTGATTAAATCTATCATTGAAAACATATGACTGGTAATTGCTCATTTAAGAAAAAATAACCTTGCATGAAATACGACCCTTTTATTCTATCTTATCATGTACGCAAATTTGACGCCTATTATGCGAGACTGTGCAATTAAATCTTTACAATAAGCACTTTTATTTAATCTCTCTTTTTTGAAAAACAGGATATCAGCCCATGTGTGGGTATTCTTAAACAAGTTGCACCCTTGAAAAATGATCGTTTATTTCGTAAATGACAAATGTCCAATTTCATTTCTTATCTGTCATTTATAAAATTCATCAAGATATTTTTTGAGGTGTGAAGATTATCAATTTAAGCGTCAGACGTGACAGGGATTTGCCGACCAGAGTGACAAATATAGTTAATTTGGAGCCATGTTAACTATTGTCAGATAATAAACTGTCCGATTTTATGGTTTTACCACCGTGAAGTTGCAAAACAAATGTGGTTCGCGACACTTTAAGTAGCGGGAAATATGCTAAATAATTGTTGAAATGGCGGTGGTATTATTAAATGAATTTGTCACTTCAGTTGTTAAAATAAAATAAAGTCGTAATCACTTCAGACAGATCATATGCCAGCATTCATTATGTTTCCTCCGTGACTGAAGAGCTTTCCATCCTTTACAACGTTAATATAAATATAACGTGTCCTTTTCCATTTTTTCATAATTAAGACACCAAAGTGTGACACAAGAATTCAATGAAATTCTGTCAAAACTAAATGACTTTAACCCTTAACCAGCCAATTCTTCTATAATTTAAAAGAACTTGCCAGCCTTTGAATTTATAAAAGAGATGGATTTTAATACCAAAATGCTAAAATTTTCACTCAAACAGTATTGAGTTTGGTCAGACAGCACAAGTGTGGTCTACTGGTAGTGAAATGACTTTTTTTTTCCTATCTAAATCTTATCTATATCTTAATGGACTTGTCCATCATCAATATGGACTCAACCATTTACTTAGTTACTGTGAACAGTTCATCATGATTATCTTGGCCGGCTGATCTTGGTCTGCATAATGGGTGACATGGGTAGAATCAATTTATTGCCAGTAGCCGGCGCATAGGGTTAACTATAGCCTTCATACCTAGACAAGGACTTTTTATCACATATTGAAATCAAAATGACCTTTACTATATATGACCACTACCTCAAGATTGAATTTTTCAAATTCAGTAAATTTAATCTGTTTTTACTAACATATTTCCTACAATCACGCATAGCTGAGGAAAACTAACTCCTAGGAAACAGCACTAGGATTAGACCTTGACCTCGAAATGACTTCTAAGGTTAAATGTCAAAAATTAGGAAACAGTGGAGCTTATAAATTTATATCATTAATTTAACCTTTCTGAATTTCATTTCAACACACTTAAACATGACACTAACCTCAAGTGACCTTCACCTTCAAGGTCATATTTTCAAAATTGATGAAACACTTTCACTTTTATCTAATATTTTTTCATTAACAGATTTTTCATTAATTCCTATAGGAATTGCCTTTTTTTAAAGAATATCTTTTACAAGGAGTGTGCTAAAGCTTACAAAAGAGATACAAGGCATAAAATGCCATGAGAAAACCTGGACATATTGCGTTTGTCCAGACCCATGCTGTCTGATCAGGATCCATAATGTTCATTATCAATTTCTCTACTTCTAATAGGTTTTGTAAGCAAACAGCATGGATGCTGATCAGACTGCCCGGATGCGCAGGCTGGTCTGGATCCATGCTAGTTGCAAATGCACAATATGGGTTTTGTCTAATATATTATTATTAATGTTTTGTTGTATACCACACACAAATACCAGCACTAATTACTACAAACTTGTTCTTGTAACATGTACAGATACAAAATGACAAAAATAATTGAAATTGTTTACAACATTGTTATCTGCCTCGCCTTGATCTCACGCAATCACCATAAATGTTGGACAACTTCAGGTAATAACAAACAAATTGTTGCCTCTATGATACAATCAGGTGACATGCATGTCGGAAATGCTGTCAAAATCACTCAAAACATGACCTTGAAGCAACTATACCCTTCACATCATATTTCATAGTATCCATGCAGTAATAACTCTGAAATGCTATTCTTATATCAACCCTCTTTTAATCTTTTTAAAGTGAACAGTTTATTGTAAATAAGAGATTTGAAGGGAATGTCTTTCTTCTAATATTGTTACCCTATCTTGGTTGGTTAAAATGTTGTCTTTTTACCTAAAGCGTCTAATTCCACACCCCCTATTAATACCGCACCACCATCAGCCCTCACTTTCCCACAAACAAAACAAACAACACAAATTTGTTTGCTTTTTATTTTATATAGAGGGCTGGTGCCAGAAAGTGGCTGCCATTTTACCACACCAGGCGTTTGCCCTTTAAGTCTCTATTAAGACTGCTGGTGCCTGGCTGCCATTTTACCACACCAGGCGTTTGCCCTTTAAGTCTCTATTAAGACTGCTGGTGCCTGGCTGCCATTTTACCACACAAGGCGTTTGCCCTTTAAGTCTCTATTAAGACTGCTGGTGCCTGGCTGCCATTTTACCACACCAGGCATTTGCCCTTTAGTCTCTGTTCAGACAGCTGGTGCCCTCCTGCCTTTTTACCACACTAGGCATATTCCCTCGAGTCTCTATCCAGACCGCTGGTGCACGGCTGCCCTTTTACCACACCTTGTGTATGCCCTTTGGTCTCTATTCAGACAGTTGGTGCCTGGCCGCCCTTTTATCACACCTGGCTTGTGCCCTTTAGTCTCTATCCAGACCGCTGGTGCCCGGCTGCCCTTTTACCACATTTGCGTGTGCCCTTTAGTCTCTATCCAGACCAATGGTGCCTGGCTGCTATTTTACCACATTTTAAGTCTCTTGACGGCCGGTGCTCAGCTGCCCTTTTACTACACCAGGCATGTGCCCTTTAGTCTCTATTCAGATGGTTGATCACAATCATTAGAAACTTATATCTATGAAAACAGTTTTACACTCTTTTAAAATAGACAAGCTATAAAACTGTATCATTTAACATAGACAATAGAGGTGTTTGTGAACAAAGACTATAAACACGTACTGTCCTGTATTCCTCATTAGACAGCAGTTAAAATACTATATTCATTTTCTGTAAAGATTTATGGGAACAGTTTATTATGTATTTTAGGAAAGATGTATGGATGTTCAGACTTTTAAAACATTATTTTGCTGACAGCGGAAACGAAACCTTCAATATGAAATGCTATTAAAAGCATTTAATAAGTCTGTAAGTCTTTTTTTATAAGGAAACATAAAGTTAAATGCACATTAGCTATGTTAATAATGTCAATGTTAATTCTGTATATGATTTAGTATTAAGTTTGAACGTGATTTTTCGGCGTAACTTAAACTTTGTTATGACAACAAGAATATTGGTAATGCCGACATATGCTCACTGATGCTTTTTTCACAAAATTATAAGTACAGCATTACTAAGAAAGAAATAGGAAAATAAAATCAAAATAAATAGGTTGGGTTATCTTAACCTTTAAGGGCATAAATTGTAATGTCCAGGCCCTATACTCTTAGAGCCTGAAAGGATGGACAGACCCTAATTTAGTTAAGAATACAAGTTTGAAAATCTATTTATAGCCTAAAAGGACTTGACCCAAACAACCTGCATCTCTCTCAAAACGTATAAATCCTTGAATGCCTGGAACCATCACTAAAAATGTTTAATATTGTTTAATATAATATCAGTCAATAAATGATGGTGCTGTAAGAAACAGTGCATGTGGAGGTAAGACAAAATGAAGGACAGATAACAAAATGTGTGTTATGGTAAGACAGAATGAAAAGACAGATAACAGTGTGTTTTGTTGAAGGACAGTATGAAGGGCATAATATGAAGTGATAAAAAGAGTGTGACAGTAGGGCAAAATGAAATAGTCAGAAGGACTAAAAAGGGAGTTCCTGAATTCTGTACCAGCACTGTCCTGTATTTTTCTGTATTACTTAATTTTCAATTGGTGTTCAACATTTACTTTGCTTCATTTTGTCTCATGTCATTTTGTCTATATATTATATACTTGTCACTGGTCAAAGTAGAATGTTTAATCTTGCAGAATAGATTCGATTCCATTATTGATGGAAATATAAAATTCTATTGTCATTTTTTTTCTATTAAAACTCAACAGCTACATTGAAAGATGATTTTCATAATATTTACCTTCAAAAAACAGTTTTAATACATATGAAAAAAAAGAATTGTTGCTTTTCATAATATTCACTGTTAAACAGTTTTTATACATATAAAAAAATGATTTTTTTTTTCAGAAAAATCCAGGATAATTCCTGTAACACCAGGTATAATTCCTGTAAAAGAGATTGTTTTTAGCTAACACAAGTGCTGCAATAATACACTTAAGCTGATAGAAATCATCTATAAAAACTGATGAGCAGAGAGATGCAGCCATGTATTCAAGTGAGTAAAACAACGCTTGACAGTTATTCATCAATGAAAAGCATATAAACAAGTTACGAGTTAGTTAGGCAATTTTATTTGGCATTTAAACCTGTTTAACATGATAGTATCATTATGGAGGCGACAAACGGATTTTTGTCAGTCTGAACGGTGACTACTGGTATTCATTTAAAACTCTCTGTACCATTAACTTCACATTTTCACACCATATTCGTGAAGAATCGTTAGACAGAAATAGTTATTTGACAAATTGAGCAACTTTGCTATGAATAAAAATTTTTTTGTATCAAGGTACGGTGAGATATCAACCTTGGCGTGTCATAGAAAATGATTTACAATTTTATCATAAACAGATGATGGAATTTAGGAATTCTCCTCGTGGAGATGAATACAATTTTAACCTCGGCAAAATATGTGCTGTATCAAGGGTTCAAGGGCATTATTTTCTTGACAATGTAAGAAAACACTGGTTAAATGTCTATGAAATTTTCATACACAATTAAATGAATGTAAAAATCTGTTCTTAGAATATAAAATTTTTGAATGCTTAAAAAGGCAATAATAATTTATGTGAGGGGAGTGGTGGCCTATGTGGTTTATTGTCTAGCCTCTCAACCCAGGGATCATGGGTTCAAGCCCTAATCGGGTCTAATGTTTTTCATATGGCACCAGTACTGGTTGTTTCAAGAAAGCGGACTCAAATGTGATTAGTTGCAAGTTGCAAGAACTTGTTTCGCAATCCAGCTTAAATAAATATGTTTAAAAAACAAATTTGTCTTTGCTATAACCCTGCTGAAACCAAATGTGATTGTCCGTTGCCAACAGTAACAAGCCAGACCTGCCTCCACATACATGCAGTCTGACCAGGTTCTTTCTTAACAAGTTTTGTATTTTGTAATTAAATCCCTTAAATTTTGAATGAACTGCTCCGAATTCAAAGTAGGGCAAAATCATTACAGATTATTTTTTTTAGTTCAAGAATTTTTCTACACTGAAATTTGTATTTAAAACCATTTACATCAACAATTGGAGATTTTAAATCAAGGCAAGATTTACATTAACTGAGAGTTAAATTGGCAACCAAACTTAATTTAAGAAATAATATTTCCCAAACAGTGATTTCATCGCTCAAAAACATCACTGTTTGGAGTTCGGATGCGAGGAATTATATCACCAGGGCACCAATTTCGATATATTATTTCAATTCTAACACGACATCAACACGTAAATGCTTGCGTACCTGATATTAACCTAAATTGCGCATGATTATGTTTCCGTGCTTATTTTCAGCGAGTCACATTTTAGTGGTTACGTCACATGTCGAAATATAGAACGTCAAATTGTGATTATATTACATAATAACACACACTTCCGGTTCTTCTATGTTCAATGGGGAAAAATGCTGGTCGTGTTAGAATAAAATATTAACAATTTGAATTTGCCAACCTGATAGCTGAGATAGTTGAGTTAGGGTAATACATTTAAATCTTGTGCCCAGAGACTTCAAGTTCAAATTCTTGTGAAAAAAAGATATTTTCTTAAGATATACTATGCTCATCTGTCAGTAAAAATTTTTAATCGCTGAAACTTACTTAAATCTAAGAAATTCTTACAGAATATGTCTTATTTGAATAGAAGAATGTACAAATTATGCGTTCCCTGTAATCAAGTAAAGTTGGTCCTTTTTTTAAAAAAGCTGCCAGTTTTTTTAATGACACTATAAATGTATATTCATATTGTGTCAAACCATGTTTATTTTATACATACAAAGAGACTGTATAGCAATCAACAATGTTTTCAAATATATCAAATTTGAGCAAAGTATATCTTTAAATTAGCACATTCAAGGAATCAAATAATTCCTGAATATTAAAAACACAAACACAAGTTGTTAAATAGTGCTGTTTAGTACCTATAAAATGAAGCCCAGTGTTATACTTTTCTGCTAAAGGTTATAAAATAATTCCTATTTTTGGCATTTTAAAGATACAAAACTGCTCAATTCAATGCTAAGGAGCATGAGAGATCAACAGAGATGTTACACTTTTCATTGTCTCTTATTTACAGACCCATTCAAAGAATCTGTCTGCAACTAACGATTTTTTTAACATTACATTCATTGCTTTGAAGGAATTACCCATTTTTAGATCTTCTTTAACACCCGATACCTGCTGACTTTTTCTCTCTTATTTTCTTTGGGGGGGAGGGGGGTGGCGGAGGGGGTTGGTTACATCATAGTACCTTCAAAGTATAGTTCATATGGCGACATTCCACTTTTCACTGACCTTAGGTGCCCCTTTGTTGCAGCATTATTTCAACTAAAACAGGCACCCGAGTAGAACCATTTACATTCAGTCAGCTTGACTCATATGAAAGAATAAAAAATACAAGAGCTAGAACCTACAGCGGTGAGAGGTATGTGATTTGAAGTCAACCTCCTTAATCACTCAGCCACAGGCACTCCACCAGATTTAAGTTAATCACAAGAAAGGTTTGCAAGTTACTTACAAATAAATGGGTTCATACTCAAATGTGATTTCTTATATCGGTCTGTGCAAACCTAAAAATTTAACACAAGGGGAATGATTTATGTCACAACTAATATCAAATATCTCAGCTCTGAGCACTGTATGTCTGAAGAGAAATTTTCAGTTTTGATTTTACAAGAGCCATGTCAACATGATCATCCCCCACAAATGTGTTTGCTCATTGGAAGAACGTATATGTAGTTGAGCAGGATAATTCAATTTTAAAAGGTCTTTTGGTAATGAAAACTGATGGCTGAATTGAAACCTATGTGAATACTGATGGCTGAAAATAACAAAGGGCAATAACTGAAAAATAATGCAGGGTATGTTATCATTCTTGTGTGCTGCACTCCTCCTCAATGAGATCTAACCACCTATGAAGTTTCAAGTTGATATCTCTAACACTTGAGATAAGCTCCGGACAAAAAGTATGAAAAATAACAAAGGGTAATAACTAAAAAATTATAAAGGGTAGAATTATCATTCTCACACACAGCAATCCTCCTCAATAAGATAATCCAGATATGAAGTTTCATGTTGACATCTCAAACATTTTTTGAGTTATGCTCAACTCAGATGAAAAAATAAGTATGAAAAATAACAAAGGGCAATTATTAAAAAATTATGATGGGTAGAGTTATCATTCTTGTGCACTGCACACCTCCTGAGTGAGAATTATCCACCTATGAAGTTTCATGGTGATATCTCAAAGGTTTTTTGAGTTACGCTCCGGACAAAAATTAATTTTGAAAAATAACAAAGGACAATAACTAAAAAATTGTGTAGGGTAGAATTATCATTCTTGTGCACTGCACTCCTCCTCAATGAGATCTATCCACCTATGAAGTTTCAAATTGATACCTCAAGTATTTTTTGAGATATGCTCCGGACAAAAATGTCGGATGGACGGAGACTTTTTCTAAATTCCCCAACGCCTTTCGGCAAGGGATAATAAAGAAATTGTTGATAACCATAGATGCTGGACTTTCCATCACAATAGCTCACCAGTCTAAGCACTTTTGCTGAACCTAAACATTCATCAAACTGCCCCTCTTAAGTACCTAAATAACCTATTGACTGTGAGAGTGGTAAAAAATTTCCACTACAATAAAAATTATAATAATTTGGTAAAATGGACTTCAATTTTGTCCTGCCCACAGTTGTCAATCAGTCAATGAATTTAAGATTTTTAATTTACTAGCCTAAATTCCAGTTTTGAATTTATTCTACTATATATTTAACTAAATTTTCTTAAAATTTTCACTGGCTAGTGCTAAATTTGATGACTGGTCAAGTAGAGGGTTTTCACAAATAAGATAATTTAGAATAAAAACTTTATTTAAAGTCTTGTAAAAACAAGTTTTTGATCATTCTTTTTTGTAAAAGTTCTATATCTTTAATATGTATTTGGTAGAAAATAAAATAGCCAAACATATTTCAGATCCATGCAACTGAAAATGATAATTAGTAAATACTTATTGCCTGAATTTTTTTTATCTCAAGCCCCAGCTAATCTATTTTTCCCCCAAACTAAGTTGGTTTCATTGCTTATCAGGAATTTTTAACATTTAAAATATTTAAAACAAGAGGGCCATGATGGCCCTGAGTCGCTCACCAGAAACAACTGCTTTTGAGTGTTAGAATGTCAATACATGTATATTCTAATATTAAATTTGAGCATAGAATATGTTTAAACAATAATTTGAAAAATGCAATGACCTGGGGTATTTAAGCTTTAGCTTAAACCAAGCTAATCAAATTAATATGAGCAAACTTAATAAAAGACTACCTAAGAATGCTACAAAGTTTGGTGATCATCTTTCAATTATTTCAGTAGGAAATGATGTTCGAAGTTTTTTTTTCAATTTTTAGCTTTAGTGGCCCCTAAATAGGCTAATCAAATAATTTAAATATAAGCAAACTTGATAAAAAAGTACCCAAGAATGCTACAGACAAAGTTTGGTGATCAAGTTTGGTGATCATCCATCAATTGGTTCTATAGTAGAAGATGTTTAAAGGTTTTTCTATTTTTAGCTTTAGCGGACCCTAAAAGTGGCCAATCTAATGAATATGAGCAAACTTGATAAAACATTACCCAAAAATGCTACAGAGTTTGGTGATCATCTATTAATTAGTTCTGTAGGAGAAGATGTTTAAACGTATTTCTATTTTTAATTTTAGTGGCCCCTAAAAGGGGCTAATCAAATTAATATGAGCAAACTTAATAAAAGACAACCCAATAATGCTACAAAGTTTGGTGATCATCTATCAATTAGTACTGTAGCAATAAATGTTCAAATGTATATCTTTTTTTAATTTTAGCGGCCCCTAAAAGGGGCTAATCAAATTAATATGAGCAAACTTGATAAAAGACTACCAAAGAATGCTACAGACAAAGTTTGGTGACCATCCATCAATCAGTTCTCTACAAATAGACATTTAAAGGTATTTTTATTTTTAGCTTTTGCAGCCCCTAAAAGGAGCCAATCAAATTAATATGAGCAAACTTGAAAAAACACTACCCGAGCATGCTACCTACTAAGTTTGGTGATCATCCATCAATTAGTTCTATAGGAAAAAATGTTTAAAGGTTTTTCTATTTTTAGGCCAAGAGACCCCTAAAAGGGGCCAATCAAAATAATATTAGCAAATTTCATAAAAGACTACCCAAGAATACTACAGACAAAGTTTGACGATCATCCATCCATTAGTTCTCTAGAAATAGACATTTAATGGTATTTCTATTTTAAGCTTTAGCGGCCCCTAAAAGGGGCCAATCAAATTAATATGAGCAAACTTGATAAAAGACTACCCAAGAATGCTACAAACAAAATTTGGTGATCAGCCATCAATTAGTTCTGTAGGAGAAGATGTTTAAAGGTTTTTCTATTTTTAGTCCTAGAGACCCCTAAAAGGGGCCAATTAAATTAATATGAGCAAACTTGATAAAAAGACTACCAAAGAATGCTACAGACAAAGTTTGGTGATCATCCATCCATTAGTTCTGTAGAAGAAGATGTTTAAAGGTTTTTCTATTTTTAGCTCTGCTGACCCCTAAACGGGGCCAATCAAATTAATATGAGCAAACCTGATAAAACACTACCCAAGAATGCTACAGACAAAGTTTGGTGATCATCCGTCCATTAGTTCTGTAGAAGAAGATGTTTAAAGGTTTTTCTATTTTTAGCTCTGCTGACCCCTAAAAGGGGCCAATTGGAATGACATGAGCAAATTCAAGTGTGACTGTCACAAGGATGCTACAGACCAAATTTGAAGTAAATCTGCCCAGTAGTTTCAGAGAAGAAGACGATTGTTGACGCATGACGACGGACGCCGAAGCATCCCCCTTTGATACTAATAGCTCACCCTGAGCCTTCGGCTCTGGTGAGCTAAAAAGTGCATAAGCCTAATACATGTACAATCAAAGTAAATATCAATAAAATAATTATTAATATCTTCAATATTTTGCTTTGTGAACAAAAAGGCCTATAATAAAAAGTCACAAAAACGATCATATACATTAAACTACACATACCCAAAAACCTGAATCTAACATCATCATAATAACATCTAACAATGATATTCATGACAAAAAACTCAGCCATGTTATCAATTCATCAAATATTTCTTCTCATACAGTAGTTAATTTGTTATATATGACACCATATAGACAATATAATGATTTATCTACATTCCACAAATAGCACTATACCTCACACCATGCCATTCATAAGAATACCTTCAATATTATCACAGTTTTGATTACCTTTACTGCCTTACAAAAATAACATAACACTGCCACTGATGTAACAAAGTACTACTTCCTATAACCCTTTTTGAACACCACCATAAACATGCAGCTTTGGCAGGAGACAAAGGTATTGTCACATGGGAACACTTATTTCAAGGTAAGGAAATATTTTACACTGGCAAACAAAACTGTATTATTTGTTACACCAAGACAGTATAGGTCATATGGCGACATTCCAGCTTTACTGGCAGAGGAAGATCTCAGGTGCCCTTCTGTGCATTATCTTAGGCACAAACGAGCACCTGAATAGAACCACTGACATTCCATTAACAACCTGAACCACTTGGCCACCGATGTCCCAAATTAAGAATCAAACAAATGTTACCGTGGGCAGTCCAAAGTACCACTGAGAAAGGCAGAGTTGGGTGTGGGGTTAGCAGCCCCATAGTTGCTAAAGAAACCAATACCATTGACAGACGGATCTACGGAATGAACCCTAGGAGCTCATGACACACAACGTTACTTAGATTGCAACTTGGAATGTGCAAACACTTTATGAGTTGACAGACTCCACAAGTAGCAAGGGAATTAGACAGATACAATCCGGATATTATCACGATGAATGAAGTGTGTTGAACAGGTTCAGGAAGACTGTACATTACTTGCTGTCAGTATTTTCTGTATTCTAGTCTTGCGGAGGGAAGTGCTTATGAAAGGGGAGTAGAATTTCTCATCAGCAAGAGGTCAAGCAAATGCCTTATGGAATGGGAGCTACCAGTTAGTGACAGAATTATTATGGCACGATTTTGGTCCAAGCTCCAGAAAGTGACTATGGTACAATGTGATGCTCCCAAGAACTAGGCAGATCAGGAAAAATAAAGGAGGAATTTTATCAATAGCTTCAGGGTGTGATTGATAATGTGTCAAGAAGAAACATTGTGTAAATGATAGGTGACATGAATGTAAAAGTGGAACAAGATAACTTAGGGAGGGATATAGTAATAGGTCAGGAAGGTGCTTGGCATCATAAATGAGAGAGGAGAACTGTATGTCAGTTTCTGTGGCGATGTGATTTTGTAAAAGAAAATGATCTTCAAGCTGAGAAAATTCACTAGGCTAAATGGATTTCTCCTGACATGGCTACAGAAAACCAGACTGACCATGTTCCTACATCAAAGAAATGGAGAACATCATTGCAAGATGTGAGAGTTTTTAGAGGAGCAGGCATTGGAATAGGTTACTACATGATCCTGGCCAAGTTCAAGGTCAAGTTTTATAATTTAATACCCCAGACCTAATGGACAATCAAAAACTCCCTTTCAACTTTGTTGTTTTACTAGATTTAAGCCTTTTTAAATTCCTTTTTATCATAGTACATTGTATAAACCTATAATTTGAGAATTATTTTTACATTTTGTCAAATTTCAAAGCGGTCATTTGGCAATTATCAAGCTTTTGAGAAGCAGATAAAGATTATGTGCCTCTTTTTTGCATCATTTCAGGAGGTAATTAAGTCCAAGGTAAAAAATACCTTTTCTTAGCTCAAATTCTTAGGTATTTGATTGGTCAGAAACCTGCAAAGATTGTGTAGTGACCAATGAAAATCCTTAGACTGAGAAGAAAGTGTTATAAACCTGATGCCTTAAGTCTAGAACCTTAGAAAAACCAACAATATGCAAAACATGATAGAATCTACACATGGTTGGACTCATAATTCCTATTTGCATATAATCTCATAATAATAAACCCACTGCAGAAAACAGGAAAGTGATTACAAATCAGAGAACTTTACCACTAGTACATACAAGTACCTGTAAATTAACTAAATAACTAACTTCTTTCTCCCCCTCTGGGCCTGCATGTTGCAGAGAAGCACAGGGCGACGGAAGATTTGCAGCTTGGTGGATCGACAGCTTTAAACTAAAACACCCATACTTTGGTACACCATCTACCTTGTTTACAACTGGAAAACAGTTGTCAATGTCTTGACTTAAGTTGAAGGGTGTGCCATACAAAGCAGGCAGAGACAACAAGGAAAGTATGCCAGTGTGCGTGAGCCCCTTAACTAAAGAAGGGCAGCTTGAAAGGCAGACCCTTTACTTGGCACCAACAGCTGTTTTATTGGCTACCTCCTTTTCTAATATTGTCTCAAGTTACTGTACATTTAGGTTCTCATTGACCATGACCTACTTTCGGCCCAAAATTCTATCTTTGGCTAATACTCCATGGAAATTGCATGGAGGTAAATTAATGGACCCTCATTAAGTATAGAATACATACATACATACATAGTGAACTTACTTTTGTTTTTTCATTGCTTCAGTCGGGCCACTTGTATTACAGGTACATTTTACATTTGGATTATCGGTACAACAGTCAGGTTCATCCTCATACTGTATACCTAGATGTCTCCGCTTCTTTCCTTTACCCTAAAATATATATACATGTAATATACTACTTGCCAGAATCTTACTTTTAGAAATAAGCAATATTTTCAAGGCATAACATATTGAGCACAAATGGATAATTACACTGCATTCAACCAAGTTGTTACAGAAAATTGTGTCTATTCGTAAGGACCAAAACTTACAAATCCAAGGTCCAGTACCATTGCACTTGGTTCATGCTACAAAACCCTACATTTCCCGTTTTCCTGTCCTGAGCTTATAAGGCAGGCTCATGTTAAAAAGATTATCTTGCAGGGCCTTTTCACTAGTTTTGGGGAAGGCGCCCTAGCCCTTTTTGTGGGGAAAAAATGCGCGATTTTCATACTTTTGGGGGAAAAAAATATATTTTCCACTGGCAGTTTAACCACTACGAGGGCTGTCCGGAAAGTTCGTAGACAAGGCTATAAAATTATTTTAAGCAGACATATCAATATGATGATTTAATACTTTACTTAAGTATTTATCTGCTACATATTTCTAAATTAAAAAACATGATAAAAGTAATATTCGCAAAGCGCCGATCACCATGGCAACATGATCAACGAACCACGGAGCACTTTGATTTCATGATGATAGCTACTCGAATAAAAAGTTGCTAAAAGATGTAATTTTAATGCAATCTCTCGTTTTAATTTTGTGACATCATAGGATAGTATAACATGATATTCAGTGTAAATTATGATGTCATACGTAAATAAACAGCTTGTTTACGGCGATTATAGGCAATGAAGGTGCGTACATTTTGTGTTGCAAAAATGACGTCAAATTAACGGACGGAGCAACGTAATGATATTTAACTTCATAGCAACGCTAATATGGCGCCATCTGAGATTATAATCTTTACCTTTAAAACAAAATTAACCATGAAATGTTAAAGGCAACTTGTGTTTAAATGAATAAATGTCAAACAAGATAAAGAAGCGGTGATGACAGGATATTGTATAAGAAACGCTCCAGAAGTGACCAAAAGTAGCATGGCTGAAATATCGTAGATTGCGTTACAACATTTTTTGAAAAAGGCAGACATCTTACACACAGTATGGGAACCAGTGAAATCTTTATTTTTAAATAATAATTTTAAATATGAAATGTATGAAGCAATAACATGTATTAAGTATACGTCAGACAGGTACCATGATGGCTTTTGAAATCGGAAGAAATTAAATAGTTGGTAAACATGAATTTAATTTGACGCCGTTGACGTTGTCAAAGTGCTCCATGATTATGTATATATGTTGTATGTAAATACTTTTAAAATACAAACGTTAGTCACAGTTCAGTAATTTTTGATAAATGTGTTCGCTAGATATGTATTTTTATGCTGACAAAATTTGTACAGTGTATGTATTGTTTTACAATAAAAAAATGAAGATGTATATGAACTTTCCGGACATCCCTCATATTACTATAAATAAAGATTTATTTAAATCATACATTTGGGGGAAATATCATAATATATTTGCATATTTATAAACACACTTTATTTTCGGAGCTTTCTGTCTAACATAAGTTAAACGGATTTTTTTACAGATCAGTTTATTGCCACTGTTTATTAGCCCAGAATACATTGACTCATATTTCCTAATTAAAGAAAATTTACGTAGGACATGTGAGGGTTCTTGATTTGATTCAGATGAACATTATTGTCAGTTTCCAACATATCACTTTTACTGGCACTGTTGTGCTAGACTCGCTATTTTTCCACACTTGGGCATGTTGTGCCACTTGGACACACAAACTTGCGAGTAGATACATGTATTGGATTCTCTTGCACTTACAGGAAGGTCAACAATTTGTCCAATTTTTCATTAACAATTACAAATGTCACTCAATCGTATTTTCTTCTTGTTTACATTTGCGACATAGTAAATAGGTCGCCGTATTGTCGTAAAAAAATCATGTGCATTAAAATAAGGCAGTGGGTTTTCCCATGTTGCAAACTCAGACCGAGGCAGCGAGTTAACATCAATTGTATTGAATCGAGGTATCCCTCTAGTGGGTAATTGAATAATTAGCTTTCATTGGACAAAAACAATGATCTATTTTTAAACAAGAAAATTTGTTTACAAGTTTTTTCTTCGATTTAACATTTCTCTGAAAGGGAAAATCTTCGCAAGAAGACTGTTTTTTGGGGAAAAAAGGTAGTAAGTTGGCTTTGGGAAGTAGCCGAATACCGGCTACAGCAAAGAAGGGTAAAAAGGCCCTGTCTAGCTAAAATATATTAAACAAATACCTTATAACATTAATATTGTTTGTTTTGTTTGGTTTTACGGCACACCTACACAATTTAGATCAAACAGGAAAAATGATTTTTGGCTACCTCAGGTGATAAAAATTTAAAGCAACACCAGGGGTCAAAACCCCCTCACCTGCTGGAGCTAAGAGATGCATAGACTCCTGTAATTCAAACCCATTTAGTTGCCTCTTACGATCACACAAGGATAAATGGTAGCTGCAGTTCTGATGCCTCAACCCTTAAGCCACAAAGGGTAACATTTTATATCAAAAGTAAAACTAGGGACTATACTGACATACCAAACCATTGCCTTCGATCTCAGAAAAAAAATCAAAAAATTTTTCAATGCTCTGAGATAAAAGTTTCAAAAACTTATTTCAGGACTTCAATTCTAAAGATAATATTCCATCATTAAAAGTTTGGCTGCTCTAAGCAAGTATGATCCCATTATTTGTTGATAACAAGTAACTTAGTCTTTGTTTACGACTCACCTGTCCTAGGATTGGTGTTCTTATCTTAGCTGAAGGTTTAAAATCATCATCATCATTATCATCATCTCCTTTTCCATTCACCTCCTCATCACCAACATCTATAACTTTGCCACCTTCGGCTGAAAAACAATGTTTTCCCAAATGTAAAATTTCATAAATTTAAACAATGACAATCTTTCAGTAAAAAGTATACTATTAACCCTTGATCAACTGAATTTGAGTAATGTAAAAATTTCGTCCTGGTTTTTGTAAAACAGGATGTATTATGGAAACACCCTGGCGGGCCGACGGATGAACACCTTCCAATTTTGTCAGGAGCATATCTCCTACACGCATAGAGAGATTTTTATGAAACTTCAAAGAAATGGTCACCACTATGAGAAGCCATGTCGCGCCATCTAAATCAATATCAAAATACAAATATTGAGCTAATAACAATATAGTCTAGTCATGTTTTAAAGAGATTCGGACTGTTGCACTTTAATAACAAGCTTTGTATGCATTCCTTTTAAACTCTAACATGCAGGGCTCTCGGAAACGCTTATTTGAGCGTATTTTTACGCATACTTTTTGCAAAAGGACGCTTAAAATATCCAATCGTCAGTCCCTTGTACGCATAAAAATTCCAAATCCGCGTGTCACTGCGTCCTTCTAATATGCAATACACAGCGGCTAATGTGTAAATTTTAAGGCGGGGCTTTACGCTTGTCAACTGCAATGCATCATCAGCCAATCAGGACGCAAGTTTTTCCAATAATCTAATTGATTGCAGCTGAGGTCGCGTGTTTATGATGTTTCGGCATGCGACAAACACGGCATAGTCAATCAGTGGAAATTGCGGTGTTGATTTTATTGACCGTTTGAAGTCATATGTGCTGATTCTTAATAATTGATTGTTTGACGGATAATTGACGGATAATTGATGGAGACTTGTGCATGCGTTTTTCACAGGTGTCTCGCGTAAAAGACTAATTAATGCTACTCGATTTTTAATTGCTTTTAATTATTTTAACAATGGATACGTTTACCGATATAAATGTTGGTCAACAGATCGTGGACATGTTATTTGACAGTAAATGTTTATTAAATAACTTTGGTGTTATAAATGATTGTGGATACTGTATAATTGGAAATTGGAAATTAAAAATGTCACAACAAACTTTGTTTCAATTTGTTGGGAAAAGGAAAAAACCTGATGATGTTTCCGAATGTGAAAATGAAATATCAGCCAAAAAGGCTAAAAAAGAAAGAAATTCCTGGAATGATGCCTGGAATAGGACTTTTCCGTGGTTGGAAAAAAGCACTAACAAAGATGGAAGTGTTTCAGCTTTATGTACGTGGTGTAAGGATTCTAAAAGAACCAACTCTATGGCTACAACTGGAACTCCAAACTTACAGAGTTCAACCTTCAGCAGACACGAAAAAACTAAGGACCACCTATTGGCAGCTGAGGCTCGTCAACACAAGAAACAAAATAAAATGATTAAGCAGGTAATATTTTAACCATAAAAAAGTACTTTCCCTTACATTAAATTCCTAATACAGTTTTATTTGACAAATGTAATTTATAAATACTATTTTTTATTCAGTTGTATTTGATGGAAATATACATACAATAATTAATCTATAAATTAGAACATGTATTATGTTTATATATTTCATAATATTGACGAGTTTTGTATGTTTATGATACTAATAAGTTTTATGTAATTGTAGGTGGTTGAGACTATTATTGATAATGAAAGTAGGGTTGAATGTGACGCAACCAAAGAAGCACAGATGAATACCATGTATTACATAGCCAAAGAAGGTCAACCACTGAGTCAGTACAACAAAGTTCTCAAATTACAAGTAAGTATTATTTCTTTTTGTCAAATGTTATAAGTACAGTGAGTAAGCCCAAAAAATGTAATGTTTTAATAATTTATTAATAAATGATGTTTCTAAAGAACTCGAATTTTTTATGTTTCTAAAATAACTTACCGCCAATTCAGTCTAAAAGGCATGATTGATTTAAATATAAATTTCTAAAGAATTGATGTTTTTAACATTACATGAAATATTAAGTTTTCACAATTACTTGAAATATTTCTTTTAAATAAGTTTCTCATGAACCCTAAAGAATTAACATATTTGCATATTTTAGATCAAGAACAAATGTCCAGATCTACAAGATTCATCAAAGCTTTACACCAGTGAAGAATCTAAAGCTGAGTTGTTAGATGCCATCAATTCAACACTTGAAGAAAAAATCAATCAAAATATTTCACAGTCAGACTTCATAGGACTCATTGTTGACGAAAGCACAGACATAACTGTGTTTAAGAAACTGAATGTGTATGTGAAATGTGTTGATACTAGTAATAAATCTGTCATTAATTTCCTTGACTGCATCAGTGTACCAGATGGAAAAGCAGAGACCATAGTAAGTGAAATTGTGAAGCTTTTCCAAAATAAGAACATTCCCATTTCAAAGTTGATAACATTAGCTAGTGACGGGGCTTCTGTGATGACTGGTAGACTCAATGGTGTTGGTGTAAGACTGAAACAGTTCTCCCCACATATGATTCAGATTCACTGTGTCGCACATAGGTTGGCTCTAGCTGCTGGACAGGCATGCAGGGATGTCCCTCTACTCAGTGAGTATCAGCAGACACTGAAACTTATTTACAAATTTTTCAATAATTCAGCAGTTAGATACAATGAGCTTCGTGCTATGTCACAGTTATTAGAAGATGAAGATATGTTGTATCTCACATTGAAAGAACCAGCAAGTTTCCTTGATAGACTAAGAGATTCAATGTAGAGAGTCTTTACAAATGTATATTGTTTGTATATATGTATATTATATCCAATTGACTTTTTTGGAAATGTGGAAACTGTGAATGTTACTATGTACTTTTGAATACTGGTTAGTTTTTTGAAATGTTGAAACTGTGTATATTTGAATACTGCTTTGACTGAACTTATAAGTATATGCAATAAAGTTTAGGGTTCTACTTTCATGTGTTGCAACATGCACTATGTACTGTGTATTTATTTATAAATGTATCTATGTAAATGCATTATATACCATATTTGTTGAAATGTTACAAAATTCAGTACTGTTTATGTAATTGTTTTAACATGATTTAACTTGTGTTTATAATAAAAGTTGATAAAATCTTTGTATTTCTTGATTATATGACATACTGCAGTATAGTTTGGTTGGTAGAGTTAGGACTCCACATTTGTTTCATGGGGACTCCTACTTTTTTCAGTTTGGGAGTCCTGGACTCCTACTTTAAAAATCCTAGTGAGAGCCCTGAACATGTCCAGAAAGAATGATTATCTGAGAAAAAACAACAGTTTTTTCTCCAATATGCTTAAAAAGATCAAACTATAACTTATGATTCATGCTGTACCTTTACTTGTGTAGCCAGGTTTGGACTCAGGTGAATATTCTGTAGATCTCCCAGCATCAGAGGCATGACACTGGCATGGTTTACTACAGCCAACTATATAATATAAATAACAAACACAATGATTACAAAATAATGTGCATACAAAATAATATACCTTTAAGGACACTGAGGTCAAAAAGACTAAAAATATAAAATTTGAAATTCTTACATAGGTCAAATGAAAAAAAAAATTATTTGGAATTAGAAAGAAATAAAAGAATATTGATTTTTTGTGCCATCTGAGTGAATATTGTTGCAATAGTTTTCATTTTTGCATCATTTTGCACATTTGTCAATAAAATTGATTATTCTGGTAAAACAGGTTGACAGAATGATCTGCAAATTGGCACAAAAGTTTTTTGGCCCAGTCCTACATCAAATGATACAAAAATCTCGGAAAAAAAATATATCTAGTCCCATCATGTCAAAAACCTCAGTGGAGTTCCTTCAACATGAAAAAAGAAACATAAGTTGAAATAGAACACTGTTTATATTTCAAAGACCAGCAGCTAGAATGTTTCTATACTGTGATATATGGAGTGTTTTTATTATCTTTTCTAGCATTGTATTATTAATACCTGATTCAGCATTCATATTTTCCTTGGTTATTTTCTCATTCTGTGCTACCTGCCAGGCCAATGCTGAACACAGGAGGGCTAGACTTTTACCACTTCCTGTCGGGCTCTCCAATAAACTGTTCTGTTTTCTCTCCAACCCCTTTATCACCTGCGAGTAAATTGAAAATGAAACAGGCTCATTTACTTACATGTTTATATGTGTGAAACATAACAATATGTCAATATGAGTAATTAACCTACATGTAGCTACATTAATAACTAGCAATTCAAGTGTAAAATAATATGTAAAAGATGCTCTAAAATCAATGCATAAAATCTATATTAGTGTTCATAAAGACAGCATTAATATATTTTTTTTTAAAGAAGACTTGCTGTATATCTATAACACATCTTTACATTTTATCAGTTCTTTACAAGTGAAAATCAGTACATTATATGTTAATGTATACTTAATTCATCAGCTTTAGTATCACATACATTGCGGTGTTTTTTTTATGGCTTTGGTATTTTTAAGATTATTATTAGCACTTATTTACTTTTTCTCTTCCCTTCTCAACCAAATTAAGTAACGAATTATGAGTAAAGAATTTCAGTACAATGTTTAACCTTCAAGAGAGGTAGAACCTTCACAAATAATTCAAATTACAATTTATGAAATAACTTACTCTATCCATCATACCAAACTGAGAGGGATAAGGTTTGCATGGAAACACCACCTTGACCCCACTGATGGTCAGTTTTCTTTCATCAGGGCTAGACATCTTTCTATAGTTAACTCATAAGGCAATATCAAACCTGTTAATTGTTAAAAAGTTTAAAAAATTATTCTGAATTAATTTGCACCCTTATCAACAAAGGCCTTTAAACTTTACCTACTTTACTGGCCAACAATCCATCAATAACTGATTTATTTTATATGGATTTGGACCATTTGCCAGACTGAATCATGTACCAGAACATTTTTTTCTTTTTCAGCGTGTCAAATTTTATTTAGTCATATTCATAAAGTTCCCTTGTGACACACACAATCCTTATAAGAGACTGTTGTGTACAATTGGTAGTTTTCTATTCTTTCCAATTTTGTTATCAGTTTTATTGATATTAAGTGTTGATATCATACAAATCTGACAGCAAATTTTCTTGTGTCATACATGGTCCGTGAAAATCTCACAAAAGACTGCAGGATATTGATTCCTGATGCAGATTTTAATTGGAGACGTCATGGCTTCCTCTCCATTTAAATATACACATGTAGGTCTATGCAAAAAATGGAACAAGCATCTTAGTCTCAATAAATTCAACTGCAACTTAGTCTGAAAGTAGGCTTATTGCAAGACCAACCAATTTAACAAACTGAATATTACATCGATGTCAGTCTTTATGTGAAGGACAGCCATCAGTGGTTTTTTTCACCAAAATATTCGGCCCCATTCCCCCCTCAAAATAGCAGAGCTCCAGATAATTTTTTTGGCCAAGGGGTTTTTACCCCTCAAAATTTAGAGTGAGGGGTAAAATGCAAATTCTGAAAAACTTTAGGGGTAAAATCTGTCAAAAAAGCATTTTGCATTTTTTATAAACAAATTAAACTTATTGTTGTGTTTGTTTGTTTATTTTCTTTTTTTAGAAAAACCTTTACAAATTAAATACTGATTTAATGTGAAACAATACAAAACATGCCATGTAAAGTCAGACTTCCAGAGTATACTGGAACTCAAGTTTAGGATACACAGCAAAATTATCAGGGCTTCCATTTTCAAAATTTGGAAGTCAAAGACTTGATATTGGAAGTCACATTATATAGGTAAAGAAGGAAAGTATTGATTTTTGGAAGTCACAGGCCAATTGAAGGAGTAAAAGACTCCCAAACTTCCACTAGTGGAAGCCCTCAAGTTATTTTATTTTCTAGGAGTCAATATTTTTCTTTCTTTATTTTTGTTGGTATGTACCTTATCATGTACTCCAGTTTGAACAATTATAGTTGAAATTAGAATTAAAGAAACATAAACAAGATTTTTTTATCTTTCCTTAAAAAAAATTATTGGTCTGAGAGAAAATTGTCCGTAACTGTAGACTGGGTACGAAAATATTGAGTACAAAACTGCGGGGTGAATAACATGTTATTTTGTTCCAACAACTAAAGTTAAAGAAATTTTATTAAATATATTTTTGTTTATATTGAGTATGTCAATAGATGCCTAAACAAACTTAATACTGTGTTAACTCCTACGATGATTATCTGGCACAAATTTCATCAATAATTTCACAGGTTGATAGATCTACGGGAGTTACCTCCCTTCTGTATTTCCTGCTACTTTCGTTTTTAACATGCGTTGTTGACAACAGAATTTTTTGTTTTCAATGCAATTAAATGGAAATATACTGTATTTTATGCTCAAAACATTTTCTTTCTACATATCAAATGTTTACACTTCTATTCTTTTACGCATAAATCTTGACATACGAGCGTATTTTCATTTTGTTGTGCGTAACTGTGACGCACGAATTTTGAAAGTGATGCGTATTTTAGATTTTCTATGCGTATTTTACGCTTATACGCACGCTATCTGGAGCTCTGAAATAGTATGTTTTTTCCCCCCTCAAAGCCTAAATTTCCCCCTATATGGCAGCCCGAATTTGCCTGCAATGAATATCTTTTTTTATCCAACTAACTGCCGAAAAATGTTTTCTTTTATGCCAGTAAGAGTTACTGTTAAGCAAGGTTGTTTACAAATCGTTCTCTGGTAGTAAGGGGAGCTACTCCCAGCGTCCAAACAAGTTTAACATGCGACACATCGATATTTTAGATCCAGATATTAAGAAAAAGAGACGTATTTCAAAATTGTGTTGCAAGAGTTGAGCACTCCCCTTTTCCACTGCAAAGAAAACAATATAAAATAAGTAAACAAATACAATTCCCCCTCCTATTGCATTTTTCCCCCTCCAAAGGCACCGACCCCCTTCCCCCAAAAGTGAAAAAAAACACTGGCCATCATCTACGTAATAAAAAGCCCTGGCTCGCAATTTGGTGGGCTAATGTTGTCCAATATATCCGACCTTTCTGGCTTGTTATAATTTTGCTTTGCCACATATTTATCAAAAATATCTCTAAGCATTGCAACGTCATATTTATAGGACTAGGGATAATGTAGGTAATTATACAAATATATTTTATAGTACATTGGGTAAATAATAATGATCATTAAAGAAATTTAATGGTAAGGCTTTAATAAATAGTCAGTGGTATTAAAATTTTTTCTTACTCATCACGAAAACGTATGACAAAATAAGGAACCAGCAAAAATGTCTATCATGTGTGAAATATTAACAATATAACCCACTGTCTGATTAATCTTAAAGTATCGAATAATCTTTTAATGAAGCAAAAAATATTCTATGAATTGAAACAGTTCTGTGAATTTACCAAATGTTTTGTGGTTTTTCTTTTTCAACTCAAAGTTTGCGCCATCTTTGTTGTTTATCTCGGTTCGTTAATTTCCGGCAATGTTCGTCTTCTTCCGTATCGACAAAGAATGCAGACGAATTTCATGTAATGAATAAAATAATACTTGTTGATATTTTCGTATAGTTTGCGATATAAATGGCATTATTTGATGTATAACGATAATAAATATTACATCACGAATCCCTAATTTACAGTACATTTTTGATAAAATGTGTAAACTAGATGGACATACTATAACGTATGTCCCAGAATGGTCAAATAACCGTTGAAACTTTTTCCTATTCATTTTCCTATAGATCGTTGCCTTTCATTGTTAATCTTTGTTTTTTGAATTGTCATTCGTGCAGAAAAGGGTAGGCCTAGAACAAGGTATATATAGATATTTTAATGATTTTATCATTCAAATTGCAAAGTAGACTTCAAATGGGAAATCACCCCCACCCCTGTCACTTCTCAGAGAAAGCACACGGCAGATCAGGGTCAAATCACCCCTAAAATACCAAAGATGATTCGTTGACCTGCCGTGATTTATTCAGATGGGGGATTCTATGAAGGAACAGTTCCTGCATGATATTGCCGGCTCTTTTCCAACTACAAACGCAAAAATAGGACAGCAGATCGATCAACAAGACAAGTCGCAGTCGAATGAGCACAGAACTGGACGGTCTCGATCGGGCGGCCTGCAGAAATGAACTGGAAAAAAAGAAGAAGAATAAAGCAATCTGGACATACCATTATCAATAATTTTGGGGTGAAATGTTAAGCCGATCTAGATTCTCTATGCAGAACTTTTATGAATCCATAAAAAGGAGATCTAAATCAAATCCAGGGAAATCTTAATAAGACACACCGAGGAAAGCTTTAAATACAGATCATTGTTCTGTAACTTCATGTCAGTTACTACGTTACGTTTGCAGGCTTGTAATAAAAAAAAGGCAAAACATATAATAACAGAGAAATTCACATGCACATATATAAGATAACCAGACTCGAATATAACTGAAAATATAGAGGGTTTATAAAAAAAATAATCCCGTGTTGTTTTTTTGTTGTTGTTTTTTTCGCTAGCGCTTTTTTGATTTGCATTAAAAGCACATTATGCCTCAGAAACTAATACATATTTACTTCTAAAGAAAAGGGACACAAGAGTTTTATAATGTTTAAATAATGGTGTTAGAGAATGTTAGATGATTGTTACCTGAAGAAACTAGCAATAAATGTGAAATTAGTTGTCATGAAAGTAGCAAAATGTAAACAAAGTGTTACTATTTTGACTCCCATACAAAATACTAATTCAGTATAACCGTACTAATTGACAAAAAGGCAACATATTAAAAACGTGGTTCAGTAATTAGCCCATGAGTAAATTGGTGAATACTATAAACGTACACAAAAATTAAAAAGCGATTGAGAAATAAAAATAAAATCATTTTTGAAGCATAATTTATTTGGCAAAATTAAGCAATGATAAGGGGAATGACAAGGTCTTTCAAATAGAAAGACACACTTGAGATATCTTAATGAAGTAGCATTGAAAAGCTTTTATAAAATATGTTGACGATGAAAACGTTTTGATAATGAGTGCTCAACATGTTGTCAAAATTGCAGGCATACAGCAGGAAGTTTTTAAACAAATACATTTATGTGACGACACATTAATGTAAGAAGCAATAATTCCTCTAATCTATAATTAAGTATATACGTACATAATATATGTTGAATACAACCATTATATTCAGAAATCACAAGACAGCAAGCAAATCGTCATCAATAGTTGTCCAACAGAAAAAAGAAGGTGAAAGTTGACTGAAGTTAAAAACAAAAGAAACAATTAGTAAAAAGCAGCTTTCTTATGTTATCGAAGGCTGATATCTCGTTTTACTTTATCTTCTTTTTTTTAACTTAGTTGGTTTTCAGAGTTTTCTATCTTTTTATCATCGTACTGAAAACTGCACTTGTCAATGGTGGTTGAAGTCAGTAGAATTCTTGGCAAAATGCAGACTCAGGTCGACACAATATTGCAAAGATTTTATAACATGTCCAGTTTGCTGCCCAAGTTAACTTGTTTTTTGGTATGAACTGGTACTCAGGTGATTAAGTCATCACCAGTAGATATAGGGTAACCCATCATCAAAGGTTTTG